>NC_038251.2:24008036-24308036 GCF_000004515.6 Glycine max | reverse complement strand
CTTGGGTTGAATTATCTTACTTTTGTAGGCAAAAGAACATCAGGAAGAAAGTGTAGAGCCATAGAAATCCATTCGGGGGAAACACAAGTTCACCAATAAATGCAATGACATACAACAATAGGGTCATTGCTTATCATTTCACCAAAAATCAGAAAGTGCAATAAAAATAAGCACCTTCTATGTAAGTGGACCCCTTGCTTCATTTACAAATCGACACTAGTATGTGAATTGTCAGAAATGTGATCCAGGCACTACTTCACACGACTTTGATTTATCTCAAATATCAAAGGCATTCCCTTTACCTACAAAATAAACCATTTGTTTTATTTTTATATTGGTAGGGAGTTAACTACAAAAACTCAACAAAGAATTCACATTTCCTATTAATATAAGTAATCCAACATAGTGCACGTTTGAGGAAAAGTCGTGTAAAAAAAGAGTAGTGAAATGAAATTCTACATTCAGTTTATTATTCATTTTATAAAATACAAATAGTCTTGCTATTATAGAGCATATATGGAAGTGAAATAACATAATCTATAACGTGTCATTTTTGTAACATGAACTGTATTTTTATCTCTCTTTTAAGGATATCTGGTGAAATTGAAGTAGAAGGTACAAAGAAATCCATGACTCTACGTACTTAATTCAACTAAAAAATAGAAGAAAACATTTGCAAGCATAAGAACACCTTCCAGCTTACATCAACTCGAAAATTAAATTCTATAAATCCCAAACACCTGTCTACTGCTTAAAGTACAAGAACTGGAATGTTAGGCATGTCAATAATCTAAGGATCAATGTTATGGCAAGCATGAAAAGACTATTCTAGCAAACATTAAATCAAAAGGATTTCAAGTTTGCAACAACACATGGGTAAGAACGTACAAAGATGGAAAGAACAAAACTTAAACAATACGAATAACGATAGATCCCAATAAAAGGATGAGAAGTAAAAGGATAAAGTGATAAACACCCATGGGTGAGGAGGACTGAATAGGATATAAATTATAAAGGGAATAATAATTTTGTTTCAGAACATAAAAAGTGCATAAGGAATAATAGGAGGTGGGAATTCAGTTGGATAAGAAATGATAATATAAAGAGAAGGATTGGAAGTGCAAGGGGGGCATGAAAGAAGAGAACTAAAAGAGAATGGATTTGAACTAAAGGTTTCATCCATCAGCAAAACCTTTGTTTTTATCAGGGAGATAGAGAGAAACAAACATTTCCTATCAGACAATTCACAATCAAACTTGTGCAAATCAATCAAATTTGAAAGGAGCTACATCACCATACCTCAATCAGATAATTGGAATGTAGGTCTTTGAGACTGACCATCTTTATAATTTCCTACGAGATAGCAAGGGAACAACATAATATATTGAAGTTAACTTTATTTGGTAGTGAAGACAACACCTAACAGTCTATGCCCAACTTATAATATCTCAAACTACATATGACAAAATTAATAATATTGCATTCCTACTATTAGAATTTACATCAATGTTAACATCGCATTATAAGCATAATGACCATTACAACATGCATCAGATGAAGCAGTTTGCTCTTATGGTCTATCAGATGAATAACACTAATGCATTAAAGCATACACAGATCCTTCGTACACTACATAAATTATATCAAATTGCAATTTTTCTCATTAAATTCCTATCATGGCATTCATTTCTCTTTGAAGCTAAAATTAGGAGAAAAAAAGGGAGAGCTACCGATGTATCAGCAAAACTTTTATTTTCTGCATTTCTCTTATCTAAAACAACATTACAATAGTGAGAAAGACCAAGAGTTATTTTGCTATTGAAGTATTAAGGCAAGCCATGTGAATTAAGGAAGGTTTGACACCTAAAAGCAAGTGTCATTAACTACGAGTTAATCTTAGGCTATTAAGTGGAGCTTGATTGAGAAGTGATTGCGACAGAAACAAGAAGAGTAGAAATAAGAGAAACCAAGCTCCTCACAAGTAGAGGTACCCATTTATTAAAGTGAAAACAAGGTGGTATTTTGAACTAGCTGGTTAAACGAGCCTTTTGTTTCCCAAGATTAAATCTTACCTCTAGATATTACTCTCCAAAGTCAAAAAGCTCAACAATACTTAACAGGGAATCTGCCAGAAATGAAAATCTAAACAAAAAGGTGTTCCTCTTTTAAGAATAATATAAAAGATAAGGTTTCCATAGGAGTGAGTTTAGACTTAGTTTTAGTAACTTAATGCAAGGGACCACATATCAACCAAACCCTTCAAATCACTAATTCCATATTGATAACCTGTAATTCTTTTAATGAATGTGTAGCCCTCTATAACCACCTACCCTACATTTTTCATGGGAGAATTTGTTCATATCAACCCACTTCCTAGAGAACAAGCATGCAAAAATAAAAAGTGGCATACTAGACATTATGTCCTCATTTTAAATAATCATATTGGCAAGTAAGTCAAGTAACTACAATAGTAGTCCCCCTACCCCTAAGAGAGAGATGTATTTGTATCCTAAAGAAGTTACTCATTATCGAATGAAGTATCGGAAGCCTAAAGATCATGTATACGATAAGGAACAAATCACATAGACTCACCTTACAAGTAAGTTCTCCTTGGAAGCCATTGGCAGCAAGATTATCCTTGATGGCTAATGTGCTAATCTAGGTTGAGAAAATCCTTCCAACAAATTTCTTGCATATCTCTACAAGTCCAAACAATGGCATTCACTTTTGACTTTCTCAGTAAAGTAATTTGCTACATAATTAGAAGTTGAAAGAAATAACATGACTAAGAAAGCAAATTCTTAAATGAAAACTTGCAACACACTGCATGACATAAACTAGTCATTGATGCGACTTATTTAGATTTGAGTTATACCTTGTTTTGGTGAGTAGGTTGTAAGACCTATAACCCTTCTACCATTTCAAAAAACTAGACCCAGACAATTTTTAATAAACAAATATATATATGTTTATGCTCAAATAATTGTCAATAAATCAACAAAATTGTTTATAATGTTTACAATAAACATTAATACAATATATAAATTTCTCTTATATCATCTAAACCTTTCTAAATCACATGTTTTTAACTTGAAAATATATATTTCCCATTTCTTGGAATTGATTTTATGGTTTCCATGTCTAACAATGTTAAATCACTAAACCACTACAAAATATAAAATATACAAATTAGTCACGGACATGTAAAATGATTAAAAAGTGATAGTAAACTAATAATTAAAACTTGTTAAAGTAAATATAACCTTTTAAGACCTTCATGTTACACTTAATTCTTGGTATAACCTTTCAAGTGGGGACATTTAGATTTGGCCCAACAACTAATAGTCTTAATGTTTTAGAAGCACTGTCATCACCGAAGATTGTTTCTTTAAACCAATTTATGAAACTTCTATTATACTCTTGCAAAACCTTCATCAAGTTTTTTTTTGGGTAAGTAGTGGTTAGATCCTCTTGTGTGTTATTCAATATATATAGATGCACTTATGAGACCTCCTGTCAACTCATAGTTACAACATTGCATCCTCCTGTACCCTTACCTCCCTTTCTCTCATCATGATGAGTTTCAGGAAGCCCAACAAGTTTTACTGTTTCAATGTATTCTGAACAAAACTCAATAGATTTTTCAGCAATGTATCTTTCAACAATGGATGCTTCGGGTCGGTATTGATTCTTGGTATAACCTTTTAAGACCTTCATGTTACACTTAATTAGATACATCCACCGTAAAAAAATGAGACCACACAACCTGATCTCCCTCACTAGATGAACAATTAAGTGAACCATTATGTCAAAAAAATGGAGGAAAATACATCTCCAACAAACAAAGGATAATGACAACCTCATTCTCCAAATGATCCAACTTTTTAGGGTCAATGACTTTGCTACAGATAGCATTAAAGAAAAAGCACAAACAAGTTATGGCAACCCTAACTTTGTTAGGCAAGATACCAAGAATGGAAATAGCCAAAAGTTATTGCATTAATATGTGACATTCATGAGACTTCAAGCCAAACCAATTGGAGATCATTCACGGATACAAGACTCTTGATATTTGAAGAGTATCCTTGTGGGACTTTCACAATGTACAAACATTGAAAAAATCTTTTTTTCTCTTATGATAACATTGTGTAACATGTTGGAGGCAAATACGTTCACATACCTTGTGATATCGAATGCAATTGCTCACGTATACCCATGTCAATCAAATCTTGACAACACTTCAAACCATCCTTTGTCTTATCTTTAATGTTAAGAAAGGTGCTAATTAAAATATCACAAACATTTTTCTCCATATGCATTATGTCTATACAATGTCTAACATCTAGATCGGACCAGTATGAAAGATCAAAGAATATTGACCTTTCCTTCCATATGTTCTTCTCAGATGCATTCTTCTTTTGGGTCTTCCCAAAGATGGTTAAGATGTCTTTAACCTGATCATAAACTTCGTTTCCAGCTAAGGATTTCGGGGCACTTTGATTCTTCTGGCTTCCATTAAAAGCTTTTTTCAATTGCTGATATGGGTGATAAGGTTTGAGAAATCTTCGATGCATAGTATATACTGTCTTCTTTCTATGTTTCAATTGGATGTAGCTTGTCCTTTTTTCTCACAGAAAGGACATGCGTGATATCCTTTTATACTATATCCACTCAATTCTCATATGCTGAAAAGTCATTACTGGTACAAAATATCATTGCATGCAACCTAAAGGTCTACTAGAGATTTCCATTAAACACATCAACCCCGTCTACTCACAATTTTTTCAGGTCTTCAATCAAGGGAATGAGATAGACATCAATATCATTTCCTGACTGTCTTGGACCCGCTATCATCATACACAACATAATGTATTTTTGCATCATGCACAACCAAGGAGGGAGGTCATAAATCATCAGCAAAACAGACCATGAACTATGGTTAGTGCTTAAGTTTCCAAAAGGATTCATGTCATCCGAAACATGTTCAAGCCTTAGGTTTCTTGGCTCCTCCCCAAAATCTAAAAACAATTGATCAATGGTCTTCCATTGGGGAGAATTAGTCGGATGTTGGAGCAATCCATCACTTTTTTTGTCATCTACATGCCATGTAAGATTTTTTGCATCATGTCCATTAGCAAACAATTACTTAAACCTTGGAATTATTGGAAGATACTAGCACACCTTTGTTGGAAGGCCATTGTTTGTGGTTACATCATCACTAAATTCATCATCCTTCACTTTGTGCCGTGATACCCCACATGTGGGGCATTTGTGCATTTCGACAAATTGATTTCTATATAATATGCAATCATTAGGGCATGCATGTACTTTTTGGTACTATATACCCACAAGACATAATATCTTCTTCGTCTTGTAGTGATTTTTTTACGTGTTATCTTCAAGAAGCATCTTCTTCAATGCCACAAGCAATTCAATGAAGCTTTTGTTACTCCACCCAAATCTTGCTTTCAAGTTAACAAAAGCTAACACTGCTAACAACCGTGTGAAGGTTGTGCACCTCGGATACAAGGGCTTCTTTGAATCACTTTGTAATTTCTCATAAAAAGGTGCATGTGCTTGCTGAAAACACTCTATACAATCTCCGATGTCTACATCAATCGGCTCAGTGTGAGACACTATTGACATGTCTGGCAATTCACCATATCGTATCCATTTTGTATAATTCAGAATGATCCTGTCACATATAAGATGTGATCTTATGTCATTCAGTGACTAGCATCTCCCATTCCCACATTTAACACATGGGCAGAAAAATTTTCCACCCATAAATGATGCATTACGCTCAACAAATTTAAAGAATTGTTCAACCTCATTCTCATACTCGCCATTGATGCGTGATGCTTTCATCCAACTTCGATCCATGTTTCCTCTATTGTCATACTCATAAGGTTATCCCACATGCATGAACATCTCACTTATTTCATAAAAGGTGTGGTCATATCCCATTTAGGAAGACCATTTTTGTACTTGATTCATATGTACAAGTATCTTTTATTAAATTTGATAAAATTTTGGCAACATTTCGCATTGATCTCTAAGTACACAACATGAAAACGATGACATTAATTCACCACGATCAAGTATGCACTTGGAGAACAAATCGATATGCACTAAACCTATATATCATCAAATTTCACAACAAATACTTAACCTATACATATGAATTATGTATAAAAAATTACTCTTCCCAAACTGTCCAAACGAACATTTTAAGATTCAATACAACGATTAATCCAAACTACCCATATTAATCATTATATTGAATCTCAAATGGAAAACTAAGGTTCACTCAAAATGCATTAATTCTTAAGTTGAATATAAAACAGTAGTATATAAGAGAAAGACATACACATTAATTGTAAAAAATAATAACAATTAGTCGAACAGAAGTGCAGAACCAGTGAGTCTAAAAGAGCAATGAGGGGACAAACAGTGATGCTGATGCAAGAACCCAATTGATCTATGATCTAATCCAATTGATCACACTTAAATACCATACACCACATCTTTTGAAAGTCATTATGACTCTCCGCTAGTTGAATTTCCTTCCACACTTGTTTCTGTTAGTTTTATGCAAATATTAGTCTTATCATCTTAATTAAGAATATTTGGTATATACAAATAATTCTAAGATAATATATATATATATATATATATATATATATATATATATATATATATATAACACCATAAGATCTTTGCTTTTACAATACTTCCGAAAATGCATTAGTTCTTTAGATAATGGTATGTGGAATTCTTTTTGTTTCCTTTACAATAGTGTGAATTTCATGATAAAGACAGATGTCTTAACATACAAAAAGTGTAACCCATGCTTTCTTCTTCTTCTTCTTTTCTTTTATAGTTTTGACTATGTCGTGTTTTCAGCAAGAGCAGACCTTCCAGCTGAGTTGGCCACTCTGAGTAAACAGCCAACAAATTACTTCTACAAAATTTTGACAGCCAATGACACTAGCACTCGTGGGGGATTCTCTATTCCCTGCAGGGCATCTAAAAAAGTTTTTCCTCCATTGGTAAAATATTGTCATAGTGTCATGCTCTAAAATTCTTAACTTGTTTATTAAATCCTTAAATTTCTTAAACTTCATAATGTTGACCTACAGGACTTTTCACAACAGCCTCCTTGTCAAGAGTTAATCTCAAGGGATTTGCATGGTAATGAGTGGAAATTCAGACATATCTTCCGTGGTGAGTTATAAAGCTCTTTTTAATTGCAAATGTAGGATTTGGTTTTTATTTTTTTGTTGAGTTATTTGTTTTTACTTCGGTATGTTTCTAACTGACACCTGAATGAGTTCCACTTTCCATTTACAATGTTTGAGTTCGGTGTTTTTTTCTTTTCTTTTCTGTAGGCCAGCCCGAAAGGCATCTACTTACAGCAGGATGGAGTGTGTTTGTGAGTGCTAAAAGACTATCTAATTACTGATTTTGTGTTGTTTATCTGGTAAGTAATTTTCTGCTCCTTTCGTTCCAAGTTTTTCATCGTGTATATTGAAATTAGCCTTTGGCAGTTAAGGTTATGACTGGCTGACTTGTCTCATAAGACCAAATTTTTATGTCATTTGGCCATTCAGAAGAATATAGGGGAATGTTTTTATTGAGATATTTCACGTATTGTAATTTTTTTATCAGTTTATATTTTGAGGTAGGGATCCTTAATTAGGTTGATTTTGAAGTATGGTCTTCCTATTAATTGTGATGTTTAGATGGTTATTATATTGAGCATAGTTACTTTCATCATTAATTATGTAATAATTGGTGTAATAAAAGGACAAGACACTGCTATTGGAAAAGGAAAGACCATTGCTCCTTTGTCCGTAGAACCAAATTTTTAGTCTTTTTGAGTAAGGCCTCAGTGTTTATAGTGTGAAGAATAATCTCTCGGTCTCATGATAATGATAGAGAATAGAGATACATACAGCAAAGTGTGACCAGGAAATAGACCTAATTCAAAGCTACATTTATGTGGTTGGATGAAGTCAGTGGCATGACATAAATATAGAGGTTATGACCATGCATTATCCCAGCTCTTAAGCATTTAAGATGCTTCCTAGTAACCGTCTAGAAAATAGTGAATACTATTACATTACATCAATAATGGAATTGATTTGAATAGATTTTTCTGAAGCCAAATCTACAAATTTTATGATGATGACAAGTTCGATGTTGAAGTTGAGTATTTATCTGGAGTTTCACAATAAGGGAAGTTTTGATGAGGAACCTAGCAAAAAAAAAAATGTGGAAACATGGCTTGTTCCAAATGCCAAAACAGATTATTGATTACAAATGGGAATTAGGCACATTTTACCTTGTTTGCATCAAGGGAAGACTTCAACAATGCTATCAAGGCATATATGCAGTAGATAGTGGTAGATATTTTCAAATTCTGAAAAAGGACAACATTAGAGCAAGGGATGTCTGCCAGGTTGGGAGTGAGTGGATGGCATTTTGTGCCAAGTTATCACCATAGGATGCGTAGAAGTTCCGGAAACTTGTAGACACACAATTGAGAAAGGAGTACAAAGTCTAATTGACCAGTGCAAATTGATTGACAAGTAGTGATTTTATAATCCATGATAAGAATAACAATGAGTTTTACGTTGGCTGCCGAAAGGCCTAACACAACCCTCTTTTTTTTCGGAAATATCTCTAAAATTTTGGTTTTTAACCATGTCGAATGATGTTGTGTAATCTATGTAGCCGATCACATCTAGTACGATAAGACTTTATTTTTGTTGTAATAGTGATTTTGTAAGGAAGAATGGATGTGAAATACTTGAGTAGCAGTTAAGACTACGAGCATTTGTCTATGGGTCTCTTACATGCTTTCTAATGCACTCAAACCAAGTAAGGATATGGTACTCTTTTTAGAGACTCTTGAGTGTCACGTTTTCAATGAAAAGCTTAGTGAAACCTAACCTCTTGCAATGACAGAAATAGAAGATGATTCCTGATTCCTCTGATGAGGTTAAACATGTGTTCAACAATTGGTACTATAACTGTTGAAAGTCCAAATTATCATAAAGAATCAGGACTTTAATTTAAGAGTCCGGAAAAAGGAAATATAGTATCTGATTTTACAAATGTGTCATGGTAATGAATTGATCTATATTATTTTGGCTTTATGGATATTACCGTGAAACTTGAGTTCGGAGAGGGAAGAAAATGGTTTTAGTTTAACTTCAGTTTATTGGTAATAATTAGATTGATCATGGGATTACAAATTGTTTCAACATTTCTTATGAGTAGTATGAAAATCAAGAGAATAGAAAGGCAAAAGAGTTATTCAGCCTCACTTTTATGTTAGACAAAATTTTCCTCCTAATGTTGTGTTCGATTGGTGTGACGGAGATAAGTTACGGAAGACAGAAATGCGACTTTGTTCAAGTCTTAGAGATGGGGTTCGGTTTATGCCCCCGTCTCTTTGTATTAGGTTCTTCTTCTTATTATATTTTCGTGGTCTATTTACTATTTAGCTTGGGCAGTGGAGTAGGTGTTGACTTGGTTAGGATGTCCTTCATTGCTATTTGCTCTTGCAGGTCTGTTTTTGTTTAAAAAAAAAAATTTGGTTGGGACGATTTTAAAGAGAGTTATGTTCTTGTAGGTCCCGAGTGTTCAATTTCCTATTTTATTCATATCAAATAACTATACAATATTATTTGTATTCTATTTTTTATATATTTTTCTTAAACCCAACAACAAAGCATATCAGTTTATTTCTATTCTATTTTTCCTTTTTTCAAATTATCTCTCCTATTAAAATTCACTTTATTTTTGTCATTTAACTTAAACACGGCCTAAATAATGACTTGATGTTTTCCTATACAATAAGCTTGTTGCTTCACATCACATGAATGCTGATCATTTTATGCCCCAAACAAAGAAACAAGTGAATACGCTCAAAGGACGTGTTCACACTCCACATATTCGTTCAAAAGTAACTCAGTTTTAATGACCAACAATTAGTAAAGCAAAAGGGATATTGATCTACAATGGCAGGTTTTTTTATTTAAACAATGTACAAATATGAAATTCATCAAAGCTAATCATATGCAAGTAGGCCAGCTCAATTTCGCAACAATGTAGTCTATCTCGAGTACATTAAACATTGTTATGGAAACAAAATCTGGCAACTACTCTACAAATAGTATATCCTTACTAGTTTTGAGTGCATTAGAAAGCATGTAGGAGACACTTGCATTGGCAAATGGTCATACGTACTATTCAAGTATTTTGCATACATTTTGCCTTAGAGAATTACTAAACAGTCAGTCATTCTAACAAGATGATTACCATTCTAACAGGAAGAAGATTGTTGTTACTTCTCCTTCATTTCACGGTGCAGTGTTATTTTAGTTGTCAGGGGTTGTCATAAAAAAATGGTTTTATATATAATCAAGTTATTAGGTGGAATAATATTCTTTTGGAGATATTGACCAAACTTGATATTGTCACAACACACTCTAAAGCCATGACCAACGCATAGGCTAACACTAACTTAAATGACCTTTAGTCTGGCAAGCCTACAGATCAAACTGAACCAGGAATGCATACTCCAACAAATCAAAAAGTTTAATTAAAATTTGACAAAGTTTTCCCTGTATCTCCAACATTTCACTATTCAAAATTTAATTACTGCCATGAGTTCTAAAATAAGCAATCAGTCCAACATTGTGGAGTTCAAAGGTACTTTTATTGTTGGTGTTACATGTGCAAAGAATCTCACATTTGTTGTCTTTCCGGTGAACAAAAAATAAAAATAATGAAAGAATAAACATAAATAGTGAAATAAGAAAGTTCACAAAGCCCAACTTTAGATCTACTCAAAATTTTCCTATATAAAATGCCGATGATTGAATAATTCAATTGGGAAGTGACAAATGCAGTTATGGAGTTATAGGTGGTTTTTGATGCTTTAATGCATTACGTTACATGCTAAGTACATTCAGTTATCAAACATCTCCATGTATTTGGGTGAAAAAGACATATGAGCATATGAACTCAACTTTATGTTCTCTTTGTATGCATCTATATTGAAAACTTGAAATAAGAGGTTTGTTGTTCATGATCATTTTATTAAACTTGAACAACATTGTCTTTCATATAAAATATCTATGCAAAGTAGTGAGAGGGGTTCATACTTTCTAATGATGAAAGCACGGTGGTGGAGGGGTACGGTTCACAAATCGACTTGGACAACGGCATAATGGTTTCTGACAACACCACGGTGATGAACGGACCATGACGGCGATGAAACCACCACCACGATGCTAGCCACAAAGCTAAAGGGACGACGCGAGCAATAGTGGTAAAGGGACAACAGCGTGTGAGACTAGCTAGGGCGCTCAAGTGGACTCGACACTCACCACTTTCAATTTTTACATTGAATACAATGATGATTATCCAAACTCGTCTTTGAAGGAGACCTATCTACGACGGTTTTGACCAAAACCATCATCATATTGAAAGTCTGTACAACAGTTTTATGTAAAACCGTCGTTAAGGAGTCCAATTATTACAAAATTGTCATTAGTCATTTGTTAATGACGGTTGTGGTACAACCGTTGTTGTTCCAACGTTGTAGTCAAAATTCAGTGATTAAGATAAGCTAACACCTTAATCCATTGGACCAAAGCCTTAAGCACACTTACAAGCTTCATTAAAAACCCTAAACCTTGTCATTTCCTCTCATTTTCATTTCATATTCTAGGGGAGTTAAGAGCAGAGAAACTTCTTCTTCTTCTTGCTCTTGAGGGTTGTTCTAGAAACCTAGAAGCCTAGAAGTGTTGGTAAGCAAGTTCACCCTTCACTCTAGCCTTGTTCATTCTTCTTCATCACTTGAATCTTCTTCTCTCGTTCTTGAGTTTTGTTGAAGCTTGTTTTTGACTCAAGAGAACTTCATTCTTGGATGTACCCTTCTCTTTCACATCGAGACTACAAGAGGTTGGGGGGGGGGGGGGGGGGGGGTTCTTTCCACTTCTTAAATCCTAACCTTGTTTTTGGAAGCTAGGCATCATTGCATGTTGTTGTGATGTTTAAAATTTCATATCTACTGCCATGACTGGAACTAGATGATATGTTATTTTTTTGGAAGTTTTAAGGTTAAAAATAAGTCCTTTGAGTGTTAAAACTTAGGGTTAGCCTTATATTTCACTTCAATCAGAGTTTTCTAGCAAAAGTTATGAACAAAACCGATTTAAGGATATTTTGTAGGATTAAATCTGTCACAAAATTATAATGGTGGTTATGGATGTATGTAGTGTTTTTCTTAAAGATTTGAGTTCAAAAATGATTTTTTTAGATGTGAAAATATTGGGTAGCATGTAAAACTTATGAAAAATCGATTTTCGAAACACTTTGAAATTTGAAGACAAGTTTAAGAGTGAAATTTTGTAAACAAGACAACAACTTGATACTAGACATTAGAATACTTAATTTGGTAATTGTAAAACTAAAAATGGATTTAGAATGAAGAAAACCCTAGGAAAAGTGTCAAGGAGCCCTCAGAACTGCTCTAGGATCCACTGTGAACTTGTAAGCTAAGACAAACAAAATTACTAAACCCATAAGGACCATCTTGTATTAATTCTCTTATTTGTAAGTTGATGTCGTATGTAATATTTGTGGATGGTATGATCAATGCTGAAATTAATTGTCATTATTCTCTAATGGTTAGTATTATGCCTCAAAATGTTATGGATATTGTTAATGTGATTGTTGAGATATAAGGAGAATGTCATGTTAAATGCTAAGATTGATTTATGCATAGTTAGAGGAAATTTGATATATGAAATTTTTGTAAGGAGAGATAAGTGTAGCATAGGTATGATACACTGATAACCAAGTTTTGGACAAGTCAACATAAGTAACCTTAAGGTAGGATGGGGGTTTTGTAATTCGTTTAAATCTTTTTAATGACGGTTGACTAGGTTTTGATGAGATTGGAGGGTCTCTAAAAATGTTTGGGATCAGATCCATTTTTCTATTGGTTTTGTATGGTGGACTAGAAGGGAACTAGGAATCACTATATCAGAAAAAGGATCAATGATTTGTAAGTTGTGTGATGGAGTGGAAAGGGAAAATGTTTTCATAGAAAATTAAATCCCTAGAAATGCAAATTTCATGGAAAATTATTTTTTTTATTCTTCAAACTAGTTTTTTTTATGACTTATATATTCCATTTTGTATAGGAAATTAACTATAACTTAAACCTTAAAACTTTTCTTGTGGGTTTTTTTCCTGCAAATTCTTTTATATGATTTCTGTGATTTTTTGTAGTTTTTTAAGCAATTTTTTTTATGATTTTGACAAAAATATGATTATTTTTAAAATTTATTAAAAATAATAGAAAATTTTAATAATTTTGTGTATTCTAGTACAAATTTTATTTTGTTTATAAAAAATTAATATGTCCAGCAGAATTTTACAAAAATAATTTATAGATAAACTCTATTTTTTTTATCCAATAGCAGATGAGGGTAAAAAAAACTAAAATATGCTATTAATAAAATGGAAAAAAAGACATTTTAATATTATAAAAGATAATCAATTAAGAAATTAATCAATATTTAAAAAGTATCATCAAATCATTAAAATCACCCATAAAAAAATGTTATTATCAAAAGTTGATAATCATTACATGTAATTTATACATTAAGATTTTTATTATTTTTGCTCCTCCAAAAAAATTTGTCAAGCTCTGCCACGGATGATATCAATGTATAAGGTGACTAACCAAGTTTTGGACAAGTCAACATAAGTAAATGTACGTGGAAGTGGATCAGGGTTTGGTAATTCGTTCAGATCTTTATAATGGCAGTTGACTAGGTTTTGATGAGACTAAAGGGTCTATGAAAATGTTTTGGATTGAGTCTGATTTTCTATTGTCTTGGTTTTGTTTGATGGATTAGAAGGGAACTAAGAATCACCATGTCAAAAAAAGGATATGTGATTTGTGAGTTGTGCGATGGAGTGGAAGGGGAAAATGCTTTCATGGAAAATTAAATCCCTAGAAATGAAAACTTCATGGAAAATTATTTTCTTTATTCTTCAAACTCATTTTTTTCTATGACTTATATATCCCATTTTTTTTATAGGAAAATATATCTTTGGATAAATTTGTTTAAACTTTAAATAAAAAACTTTAAAATAAACATTTTTTATATAAGTATTTTTTTAAGAAGTAGATAGAACTTGCTTCTTAAAATAAGCAAAAAAAAAGAACTTTTTTTTAGCAGAAGCAATTTAGACAAACACACTAAATAAAGAAAGTTACTTTTATTAATATAAGCACTTATTTCAACAAATAAGTTTAAAGAAACTTACCCTTACCTAAACTTTTCTTGTGGGTTCTTACACGCAAATTCTTTTATATGAATTTTGTGATTATTTTGCAGTTTTTTCAGCAAAATTTTCTATGATTTTGATAAAAAAATATGATTATTTCTTTAAAAACTTATTAAAAATAATAGAAATTTTTAATAATTTTGTGTAAAAATTTCATTTGGTATTTAAAAAAATTAATATGTCCAGCAAAATTTTACAAAAATAATTTACAGATAAACTCTAATTTTTTTATCCAATAGCATATGAGGGCAAAAAAATTGTATAAAAAACCTAAAATATGTTATAAATAAAGTAGAAGAAAGATATTTTAATCTTATAAAAGGTAATTAATTAAGAAAATAATTAATATTTAAAAAGTATTATCAAATTATTAAAATCCCCCATAAAAAATGTCATTATCATTACATGTAATTTATACTTTATGATTTTAATTATTTTGAGCCCTCCAAAAAAAGTCCGTCAAGCTGACACTAATGTATAGGGCGACTAACCTAGTTTTGGACAAGTTAGCATAACTAACTGTGGAGGTAGGATGGGGGTTTGGTAATTTGCTTAGATCTTTTTAATGGCAATTGAATAGGTTCTGATGAGATTGGAGGGTCTGAGAATTTTTTTTGGATCGGATATGATTTTCTATTGTCTTGGTTTTGTATATGGTAGACTATAAGGGAACTAAGAATCACCATATTAGAAAAAGCACAAATAATTTGAGTTGTGTGATGGAGTGGAAGGAGAAAATGTTTTCATGGAAAATTAAATCCCTAGAAATGATATTTTTGTGATGCAAATCATATAGCTTGTGTGTCTTTTATCCTACAAGGCATGCTAAGTAAATAACTAATATAGCACAAGGACTGGACTTTTTTCACTTTGATTGCAATGTTGAATAATAGAAAAAGCACCCTGTCCTGAAGGATTGGTAATTAGGTTGCTTCTTATAATAATTCAAAAAAGATTGGTGCTTAAGAATTGGAGATGACAAATTTTTGAAAATATAATCATCTCAAAATGGAAAGCAAAACCTTGGATTGAAAGAATAAGACTTGAGCATCATTAGACAAATGCTAGTGCTTCCTCACAACCACAAAGTGTTGCTATAGTCTTTAACCACAAGAAAATTAATGCAAGATTCCAAGTTGTTGAAGAAATTTAGTAAGAGATTGGAATATCATATCAAATGCACTTAATTTATGGCTCCAAATTTAGTGTGAAACAATTTAAAAAATCTTATATTTATAATGTTGGTTCACTACTAGAAAATAGATCATTAGCATCAGTTATAAAAACCGGTGTTAAAAAGCCTAATTTATATCGGTTATTTCCAAAATTGATGTAGTATAGTAAAAAATAACATCAATTTTGGTCAAAATCGATGTTGTTATATACTATACAACATTGGTATTACAACATCGATTTTGATCAGAACCGATGTCGTTATGTACTTATAACATTAGTTTTGACCAAAACTGATATTGCGTAATACATAATGATATTGGTTTTTCGAGAACCAATATTGTATAATACATAACAATATCGGTTTTGACCCAAACCGATGTTGTTTTTGTTATTATACAACATCGGTTTTGACTATTTGTTAAATGAAATCAAACCAACAAATTAAAATCAGAACCAATCCATGCAGTATAAATATTATTAAATAAAAACAATGTTGTTAATGGCGGATGGCGGTTCATTGCAGAAAGCCAAAAATCCGCCATAAAAATATTGCGGATGGCATGGCGGAAAATGGCGGATGTCATGGCAGACAAAAAAAATACATATATATAAACTCATTAAAATTGAAAAAAAAATAATGAATTGTATTCAAATAAACTAAAAAAGTTTCATGAGTTCATACAATAATCAATTACAAACACCAAATAAACTCATTAAAAAGTTCAAAATAAGAAAATGATAAAAACATAATGTAAAGTGCAAAGTGAAAGTTGAGGCTCTAATCATCTTCTCCAATCCCAACATAATCATCTTCGTTGTTATCATATGGTAATGGAGCATCTCCCTCTCCCTCTTCCCCATCAGACGCCTCAAAATTGACCATGATTTCTTCTTCTTCAGATTCAAGATCAATATTCTCCTCAAAATCTAGATCCTCATCATTTTCTGGACTGTTTTTTGCTTCCTTGATGAAGATCCAACAACCATTGCCTGTTTTTTAGAAGTTTGGGCAGCAACAACACTTGTTGTTTTTTGCTTTTTGCGCCTAGTATACATCCTACACTCTCCAACCCTCGAAGCCTGATACACAGTTGCCCAATTTAGAGTATCATCATCTTCAAATACCAAATCATTTCTAGCATCATTATCATCATCTTGATCCATCTCTCCCACAAGCCATTCATTGCACACATCAATATCATTAAGAGAAATTGGATCAATTTCATCTCTTGCATTATATTTTTGCTTCAATTGTTGGTTGTATTTGACAAACACCAAATCATGCAACCTCTTGTGCTCAAGCCTATTTCTTTTTTTGGAATGAATCTACAACATAACAAATAAATGTTGATTTCAATCTCAAATATACTCCAAATAAAACTTGATCATCAAAATTAAATAAAATTAAAAAGTATAGTTAGAGTTTTGTCACAATTACTTGCTCAAACACACTCCAATTTCTTTCACATCCTGAAGCATTGCAAGTCAAACTCAAAATTTTAATAGCTAGCTTATGCAAATTTGGAGTTTGTTGATGCAATCCTCCCTAGGAAGGGACCAGTCACTAGAACCATGAGCAAGAGGCTCCAAGAAGATTGGGCTAGAGCTGCTGAAGAAGGCCCTAGGGTTCTCATGAACCTCAGGGTAGATTTCTGAGCCCATGGGCCAAGGTTGGGCCCAATTATCTTTGTACATATTAGACTAGGATGTCATTATATTTGGTCCTTGTATTTAGGGCTCCATATTGTAGGTAGGGTACCCTAGAAATATAGGATTTTTCAGCCCTTGTATTTTAGGGCACCTAGACTAGTTTTTGTATTAGGGGTAGTTTTGTAATTTCACATACACTAAGTGGATATTTGATGTGTGTGGTTGGAAATAAATTTAATTGAATTGGTAGAAGCCCAATCCAATTAAATTTTAGAGGGGGAGGTGAGCATTTGCTTACAACACCCCATTGCCACATCATATAGTCACACTTTGTGCATGTTCTTCATGCTTTTCATGCCTCATGACACCTAAGCACACTTAGTGGAGAATCTTGGAATTCATCTTGGATTAGTGGGCTGAACCATAACTAAAATTCACTAATCATAATTAGTGAAATTTTGGCTCCAAAGTTTGGCTCCACAAATTCAATTTCAAATTCAAGTGAAATTTGAATTTCCCTCCAATTTTGTGTGACACTTAGGCTATAAATAGAGGTCATGTGTGTACATTTTTTAAAACTTTGATAATTTGAATATTAACTTCAGATTTCAGAGCTCTTTTAGAGCACAAAATTTCGTGCTCTTCTCTGCCTCTCCCTTCATTCATCTTCTTCTTCCTCCAAGCTCTTATCTATGGCCTCCTATGGTGGTGAGCTTCTTCTAGACTCATCTTCTCCTTGAAGTGGCATCTCCTCTCTCTCTTCCTTCTCCATTCCGCTGCCATTCATCTTCCAAGAAGCAAAGGAATCCATTGATGAACAAGATCCTAGGCCTACAAGCTCCAATGGAGCATACATCATGTGGTATCAGAGCATCTTCATCTAGGTGATGCTCTTTTGCTTCCTCTATCTTTTTGTTCGGTGAATTCTCTTTAATTCCTTTTTCTTCATCTTATTTGCCATGTATATCCTCCATTGTCTTGTGGTTTGGTGTTTTTTAGAGTAGATTCAAAAAAAATAAACCGATTAAATCTTAGATCTACACTTGTTCTTGCATTTCTATGGTTCAAATTTTGTAGATTTTATAGCAATCCTAGTTCTGAAATTTCAATTGAAAATTATTGTGAAAACAAGTGCCAAACCTAGAGGTTTCTTGAGTCTTTTTTTCTAGAGTTTTTCTACTCTACTCTAGAGCCATTCTAGGTTTCTCTTTGAGTCCTAGCTTACTTTTTTGTGCTTTTCATTGCTTTAATTGTTGAATAATCCTTGGAAATTTGTCTTGTTAAAACTCTATTGGTTTAGCTTTCATTTCATTTTTTTTGGTCTTTGGTTATTGCTTGTCTCTTTGTTTCCTTGCTTGTCAGTTGCCATATAGGGAATTGGAAAGGAGGATTGGTGCCATATCTTGAAGAATTTGAGTCAAGAAGCAAGGGGCCAACCACCTTAAGAGCTATTGGACTAATAAGCACTCCAAATTGAGTGAAATACTAAAGAGATAATAGCCACCACAATTGAGGACATTTTTTTTTGTAATTGGCAATTTGTTTTGCTTTCAAATTTTGTAACAAAAAGGCCTTTCATTGGAAGTAAGTTGGGAGCCTCTAATTGGTCACCCTACTTCCATTTGTGTGTAATAATTTTAGGCAATTTTCCCTTAGGATAGTGAGTGTTTTGTTGGGAACCTTAAATGAGGTCATCCAAACACTCTTAGGATCCGCCTAGTTTGTATTTTTTGCACTTTAATTTCTTGCTTACTTTCATAGCTTATTTCCTTTACCCTCCATTGTCAAACTGCCTAGATAGCTTGCCTTTTACCAATTAGTTTTTACCTTATCTTTCACACCTCTTTTAGTGTTTATTTTGGCTAGTTTCAACCATAGTTTCTTTTACCTTTTTTTCAAACCCCCAACAAGAAAGAACCATAACTTAGGAACCAACATGAGTCTTCATTCTTCATCTAGTGTTAATGGTGAGGTTTCTACTCCTAAGGACCCCTTGTATAAGATATTAGATGAGTTGAGATCCCTTAAGTTGTGGAAAGAAAAACAAGAGAGAAAAGAAAAAGGTAAAAAAAGAGTGGAAGAAATAAGTCAAGATGAAAAAGAGAAAATAAGAGAGGAAGAAAGAAGAAAAATAATGAAAGAAATGAAAAGAGAAAAACATGCCTCCTATAGTAGTCATGACTCTTGCAAGAGTTTAAGTGAAGAACTTAGCGACTATTATAGAGGGCGTCATAGTTCACATACTAAACATCACTTTCAAAGAAGAGAAAAGGATAGAAGGCCTCAAGAGGTTAACATTAGCCTCCCATAATTCCATGTAAAAGATAATGTTGAGGCTTACTTAGATTGGGAAATGAAGGTTGAACAACTCTTTGCTTGCCATCATATTAGCGAAGAGAGAAAAGTTCCATTGGCTACCCTTAGCTTTCAAGGGTATGCCCTCTATTGGTGGACTTCCCTTGTTAGGGAACGAAGGATTCATGGGGATCCTCCAGTAGAGTATTGTAATGATCTTAAAAGTGCCCTTAGGAAGAGGCACATTCCTTCCTCTATGAAAGGGAGCTTGTGGACAAGCTCCAAAGGCTTAGACAAGGGAGTATGAGTGTTGAAGAATATAGACAACAAATGGAACTACTCCTTTTAAGAGCTGGTCTTAGGGAAGAGGAAAGAACAAGCATGGCTAGGTTCCTTAGTGGACTTAATATGGAAGTGAGGGACAAGGTTGAACTCCTTCCATATAGGAACCTAGATGAGCTAGTCCAACTTTGTATAAGAGTGGAGCAATAACTTAAAAGAAAGCCTTCTTCAAAATCTTATGGCTCTCACTCTTATCCAAGGAAGGACCAAGCCCATGGAATTTTGGGGGCTGCACCTTCAAAACCTAAGGAAGATAAGGGTAAGACCATAGAGAAATATACCCCTAAGACTAGTTCCCAAGAAAGGGCTAGCAATACTAAATGCTTCAAATGTCTTGGGAGAGGTCACATTGCCTCTCAATGCCCCAAAAAGAAAACCATGATCATGAGGGGTCAAGACATTTATAGTAGTCAAGAGGAGACTACTTCTTGCCCTTCCTCTAGTGGAAGTGAAGATGAAGTAAGGGGTGAAGAGTCTAGTGAGGAAGTATGCCCCCATGAAGAAGGTGGCCTCTTAATGGTTAGAAGGCTCCTAGGAGGTCAATCTTGTGATCTATCTCAATCCCAAAGAGAGAACATCTTTCATACAGGATGCAAAATTTTAGATAAAACTTGTTCTCTCATTGTGGATAGTGGATCTTGTTGCAATTGTTGTAGCACAAGATTAGTTTCCAAGTTGAACCTCACTATCATTCCCCACCCAAAACCTTATAAACTTCAATGGCTCAATGAGCAAGGGGAAATGATAGTTAACCAACAAGTGAAGGTACCTTTCTCCATTGGGACATATAAGGATGAAGTTAATTGTGATATAGTTCCCATGGAGGCAGGACATATTCTTTTAGGAAGGCCATGGCAATTTGATAGGAAGATCATTTAAAATGGCCTAACTAATGAGATTACCTTCACCCATCTTGGCAATTACTATGACTAAACATGACTCTAAGACAACATGGATTAAGTGATTTACACTTAGATTTTTGTGTTTTTCTTTAATCAATATTTTGGAAGAACATTTAGATCTAAGGTTCAGCACAAGCATATTATGAATGAAAAATGATAGAACCTAAAGTCAACACAAAAACAAGATTCATGAGTAGATCTACAAAATTTGAACCATAGAAATGCAAGAACAAGTGTAGATCTAAGATTTAATCGGTTTATTTTTTTTAATCTACTCTAAACAACACCAAACCACAAGACAATGGAGGATATACATGGAGAATAAGATGAAGAACAAGGAATTAAAGAGAATTCACCGAACAAAAAGATAGAGGAAGCAAAAGAACATCACCTAGATGAAGATGCTCTGATACCACATGATGTAAGCTCCATTGGAGCTTGTAAGCCTAGGATTTTCTTCATCAATGGATTCCTTTGCTTCTTGGAAGATGAATGGCAGAGGAATGGAGAAGGAAGAGAGAGAGGAGACGCCACTTGAAGGAGAAGATGAGTCTAGAAGAAGCTCACCACCATACAAGGCCATGGATAAGAGCTTGGAGGAAGAAGGAGATGAATGAAGGGAGAGGGAGAGAAGAGCACGAAATTTTGTGCTCTAAAAGAGCTTTGAAATCTGAAGTTTAATTTTCAAATCATCAAAGTGGAAAAAAATGCTCACACATGACCTCTATTTATAGCCTAAGTGTCACACAAAATTGGAGGGAAATTTGAATTTCAATTCAAATTTTACTTGAATTTGTGGAGCCAAACATTGGAGCCAAAATTTCACTAATTATGATTAGTGAATTTTAGTTATGGTTCAGCCCCCTAATCCAAGATCAATTCCAATATTCTCCACTAAGTGTTCTTAGGTGTCATGAGGCATGCAAAGCATGAAGGACATGCACAAATTGTGACTATATGATGTGGCAATGGGGTGTAGTAAGCAAATGCTCACCTCCCCCTCTAAAATTTAATTGGATTGGGCTTCTACCAATTTAATTAAATTTATTTCCAACCACACACATCAAATATTCACTTAGTGCATGTGAAATTACAAAACTACCCCTAATACAAAAACTAGTCTAGGTGCCCTAAAATACAAGGGCTGAAAAATCCTATATTTCTAGGGTACCCTACCTACAATATGGAGCCCTAAATATAAGGATCAAATATAATGACATCCTAGTCTAATATGGATAAAGATAAGTGCGCTCATACTTATCCCATGGGCCCAAAATCTATCCTAATGCTCATGAGAACCCTAGGGCCTTCTCTTGCATCTTTGGCCCAATCTTCTTGGAGTCTTCTATCCAATGCCCTTGGGGGGTAGGATTGCATCATTCCCTCCCCCTTGAAAAGGATTTGACCTCAAATCCCAAGGCTCTTGAAACTCATTAATTCTTTCCTCAACACCTGTAAAAAGAATAAAAACATATGTATTAGTGATGTTGGGTATGTTAGAGTACGGTAAGGACTGAAAACCCCTTTCCTGGCCATCTTCCCATAAGAGAATATTGTTCCTCACCAACTCAATGAGTGGTGCTACAAGTATAGAAAAATATGGGACAAACCTTTTGTAAAAGTTTGTTAAGATATTGAAGCCCCAAATTTCCCTTATACTTGGTGGAGTAGGCCACTCAAGAATGACCTTTATTCTCTTAGGGTCCATGGAAAGCCCTTGACCACTATATAATAAGTTAAGTAAAGTAATGAAATAAAACATACCTTTTTCTTTATTTTCATGTTGATTATTCCTACAAAAAATTACGACAAACCTAAGGTGTCCCACATGAGCACCTAGGTTTGCATTGAAACAAAAGATAAGAACAAACCTACCTAATGAGTCCCTATGTACACAAATCATGAAGATGTTTGGTGCATGAGTGATTTTACAAAAGAGTGTTGCACCACTCAACACATTCATCATACCACCTATCATTGGGATTTGGTGCCTAATAATACCTATTTTAGGCACCAACAAAGCACAAGGATTTAAGCTCTTGCGAACCAAACCCTCATCCAATAACTCCTTTACTTGAGGAATAACCTCAAGCTCAAGAGGTATGGCGGTGCTAAGAGATGTTTCCCTTGATAGGAGAAGGTAGAAAGATTGTTTAAGAAGGAGTGCCCTTTTAATATCACCTTTTGTTGCAAAATGATTTTCCTTCTTAACAATCTTCTTGGAGGAATCCTTTTCCTCCTTTTCCTTCCCCTTGGCCTTTGAAGACAAGGCCTTACTCTCCTTCTTTTTCTTTTGTTTTTCTAGTTTTTCCTCTTCATCCCTCTTATCTTTCATAGTTAGTTGATCTTTGGCCATCTGTGAAGGTGTTTGAGGATGCAACACAAATTTAGTGCCAAGATGGGTGAGGGTAATTTCATTAGTTAGGCCATTGTAAATGATCTTCGTATCAAATTGCCATGGCCTTCCTAAAAGAATATGTCCTGCCTCCATGGGAACTATATCACAATTAACTTCATCCTTATATGTCCCAATGGAGAAAGGTACCTTCACTTGTTGGTTAACTATCATTTCCCCTCTCTCATTGAGCCATTGAAGTTTATAAGGTTTTGGGTAGGGAATGATAGTGAGGTTCAACTTGGAAACTAATCTTGTGCTACAGCAATTGTAAAAGGATCCACTATCCACAATGAGAGAACAAGTTTTATCTAAAATTTTGCATCTTGTATGAAAGATGTTCTCTCTTTGGGATTGAGATAGATCACAAGATTGCCCTCTAAGGAGCCTTCTAACCATTAAGAGGTCATCTTCTTCATGGGGGTAGACTTCCTCACTAGACTCTTCACCCCTTACTTCATCTTCACTTCCACTAGAGGAAGGGCAAGAAGTAGTCTCCTGTTGACTACTACAAATGTCTTGACCCCTCATGATCATGGTTTTCTTTGTGAGGCATTGAGAAGCAATGTGACCTCTCCCAAGACATTTGAAGCATTTAATGTTGATAGTCCTTTCTTGGGAACTAGTCTTAGGGGTGTATTTCTCTATGGTCTTACCCTTATCTTCCTTGGGTTTTGAAGGTGCAGCCCCCAAAATTCCATGGGCTTGGTCCTTCCTTGGATAAGAGTGAGAGCCATAAGATTTTGAAGAAGGCTTTCTTTTAAGTTGCTGCTCCACTCTTATACAAAGTTGGACTAGCTCATCTAGGTCCCTATATGGAAGAAGTTCAACCTTGTCCCTCACTTCTAGATTAAGCCCACTAAGGAACCTAGCCATGCTTGTTCTTTCCTCCTCCCTAAGTCCAACTCTTAAAAGGAGTAGTTCTATTTGTTGTCTATATTATTCAACACTCATACTCCCTTGTCTAATCCTTTGGAGCTTGTCCATAAGCTCTCTTTCATAGTAGGAGGGAATGTGCCTCTTCCTAAGGGCACTCTTAAGCTCATTCCAATACTCTACTGGAGGATCCCCATGAATCCTTTGTTCCCTAACAAGGGAAGTCCACCAATAGAGGGCATACCCTTGAAAGCTAAGGGTAGCCAATGGAACTTTTCTCTCTTCGCTAATATTATGGCAAGCAAAGAGTTGTTCAACCTTCATTTCCCAATCTAAGTAGGCCTCAACATTATCTTTTCCTTGGAAATATGGGAGGCGAATGTTAACCTCTTGAGGCCTTCTATCCTTTTCTCTTCTTTGTGAGTGATGTTTAGTATGTGAACTATGGTGCCCTCTATAATAGTCACTAAGTTCTTCACTTAAACTCTTGCAAGAGTCATGACTACTAAAGGAGGCATGTTTTTCTTTTTTTTTCATTTCTTTCATTATTTTTCTTATTTCTTCCTCTCTTATT
This sequence comes from Glycine max, assembly GCF_000004515.6. NCBI lineage: Eukaryota > Viridiplantae > Streptophyta > Magnoliopsida > Fabales > Fabaceae > Glycine > Glycine max. The sequence goes on along the minus strand of NC_038251.2, from coordinate 24,283,441 downwards.
TTCTCTCTTTCATCTTGACTTATTTCTTCCACTCTTTTTTTACTTTTTTCTTTTCTCTCTTTTTTTTCTTTCCACAACTTAAGGGATCTCAACTCATAGGAGTAGAACCCTCACCAATAACACTAGATGAAGAATGAAGACTCATGTTGGTTCCTAAGTTATGGTTCTTTCTTGTTGGGGGTTTGAAAACCAAAGGTAAAAGAAACTATGGTTGAAACTAGCCAAAATAAACACTAAAAGAGGTGTGAAAGATAAGGTAAAAACTAATTGGTAAAAGGCAAGCTATCTAGGCGGTTTGACAATGGAGGGTAAAGGAAATAAGCTATGAAAGTAAGCAAGAAATGCAAACTATGCGGATCCTAAGAGTGTTTGATTGACCTCATTTAAGGTTCCCAACAAAACACTCACTATCCTAAGGGAAATTGCCTAAAATTATTACACACAAATGGAAGTAGGGTGACCTAGCGGAGGCTCCCAACTTATTTCCAATGAAAGGCCTTTTTGTTACAAAATTTGAAAGCAAAGCAAATTGCCAATTACAAAATTACAAAGAAAAAAAGTCCTCAGTTGTGGTGGCTATTCTCTCTTTAGTGTTTCACTCAATTTGGAGTGCTTCTTAGTCCAATAGCTCTTAAGGTGGTTGGCCCCTTGCTTGTTGACTCAAATTCTTCAAGATATGCCACCAATCCTCCTTTCCAATTCCCTATATGGCAACTCACAAGCAAGGAAACAAAGAGACAAGCAATAACCAAAGAAAAAAAATGAAATGAAAGCTAAACCAATAGAGTTTTAACAAGACAAATTTCCAAGGATTATTCAAAAATTAAAGCAATGAAAAGCACAAAAAAAGCAAGCTAGGACTCAAAGCAAAACCTAGAATGGCTCTAGAGTAGAGTAGACAAACTAAAAAAAAAGACTCAAGAAACCTCTAGTTTTGGCACTTGTTTTCACAATAATTTTAAATTGAAATTTCAGAACTAGGATTGGTATAAAATATGCACCAATTATAGAGCAAATTTTGAGCCAAAACAACAAGCACATTTTCCTTTCACTTTTTTTTTCCTAGACACTGATTTTTCTTCCAACTTGTGCGATTTTTCTTATTTTTTCCTTTAATCCAAATCACTTGGTTCTTTTTTTATAATTATGGTACAGATGCAATGAAAATTCAGTAAAACTTTCAGCTCAAAAAACGTAGTGACCAATTCCCAGTAATTTATACAAGTTCATATTTTCAAGCTGCCAGCACCAGCGATTTCAACCTAGAAATCAAGAGTAGTGTTTATGTTGCTTAAGGCTTGGATAGTTACAATTTGTGTTGGTTTATGCTAAATTATCTTGAATAAAACAATTCAAGAGAGCTTAAGACTTATTTTGATTCACAAATCCAGCCACAACTCAGCACCACAACTCAACTTCATCATAGGCATCATGTAGGAAACTTAGAAAACAAAAAAAAGTTGAAGAACAAGACTACTTCTAGGAATTGATTTAGAACATGTTATGAACTAAATAACATGCATGAATTAGACTCAAAATTCAAAAGATAGGCTAAGAATGACAATAATACATGAACAAATGTATCTAGAATTCAATCAACAAAATGAAAATTCAACACAAACTTACAACATAATGTGACAATTACTATGACTAAACATGACTCTAAGACAACATGAATTAATGGATTTACACTTAGATTTTTGTGTTTTTTTTTCTTTTTCTTATCAATATTTTGGAAGAAAATTTAGATCTAAAGGTTCAACACAAGAATATTATGAATGAAAAATGATAGAACCTAAAATCAACACAAAAATCATTATTCAAGAGTAGATCTACAAAATTTGAACCATAGAAATGCAAGAACAAGTGTAGATCGAAGATTTAATCGGTTTATTTTTTTGAATCTACTCTAAACAGCACCAAACCACAAGAAAATGGAAGGTATACAAGGTGAATAAGATGAAAAACAAGGAATTAAAGAGAATTCACCGAACAAAAAGATAGAGGGAGCAAAAGAACATCACCTAGATGAAGATGCTCTGATACCACATGATGTAAGCTCCATTGGAGCTTGTAAGCCTAGGATCGTCTTCATCAATGGATTACTTTGCTTCTTGGAAGATGAATGACAGCGGAATGGAGAAGGAAGAGAGAGAGGAGACGCCACTTGAAGGAGAAGATGAGTCTAGAAGAAGCTCACCACCATACAAGGCCATGGATAAGAGCTTGGAGGAAGAAGGAGATGAATGAATGGAGAGGGAGAGAAGAGCACGAAATTTTGTGCTCTAAAAGAGCTTTGAAATCTGAAGTTTAATTTTCAAATCATCAAAGTTGAAAAAAATGCACACACATGACCTCTATTTATAGCCTAAGTGTCACACAAAATTGGAGGGAAATTTGAATTTCAATTCAAATTTCACTTGAATTTGAAATTGAATTTGTGGAGCCAAACTTTGGACCCAAAATTTGACTAATTATGATTAGTGAATTTTAGTTATGGTTCAGCCCACTAATCCAAGATGAATTCCAAGATTCTCCACTAAGTGTGCTTAGGTGTCATGAGGCATGTAAAGCATGAAGGACATGCACAAAGTGTGACTATATGATGTGGCAATGGGGTGTAGTAAGCAAATGCTCACCTCCCCCTCTAAAATTTAATTATTTTGGGCTTCTACCAATTTAATTAAATTTATTTCCAACCACACACATCAAATATTCACTTAGTGCATGTGAAATTACAAAACTACCCCTAATACAAAAACTAGTCTAGGTGCCCTAAAATACAAGGGCTGAAAAATCCTATATTTCTAGGGTACCCTACCTACAATATGGAGCCCTAAATACAAGGATCAAATATAATGACATCCTAGTCTAATATGTACAAAGATAAGTGGGCTCATACTTAGCCCATGGGCCTGAAATCTACCCTAAGGCTCATGAGAACCCTAGGGCCTTCTCTTGCATCTTTGGCCCAATCTTCTTGGAGTCTTCTATCCAATGCCCTTAGGGGGTAGGATTGCATCAGGCCAAGGGGAAGGAAAAAGAGGAAAAGGATTCCTCCAAGAAGATTGTTAAGAAGGAAAACCATTTTGCAACAAAAGGTGATATTAAAAGAGCACTCCTTCTTAAACAATCTTTCTACCTTCTCCTATCAAGGGAAACATCCCTTAGCATTGCCACAATTCCTACATTTGAGACCTTACCCCCAATGGTCCAAGAAATCTTACATGAATTTGGTGATATATTTCCCAAAGAGATACCCCCTGGGTTACCTCCTTTAAGGGGAATAAAACACCAAATAGATTTAGTCCCAGGAGCAAGCCTTCCTAATAGGCCAGCCTATAGGACTAACCCTCAGGAGACTAAGGAGATAGAGTCTCAGGTTAAAGAATTGTTGGAGAAGGGCTGGTTCCAAGAGAGCCTAAGCCCATGTGTTGTGCCGGTGTTGTTGGTGCCCAAAAAGGATGGTACATGGAGAATTTGTACAGATTGCAGGGCCATCAACAACATCACGATAAAGTATAGGCACCCCATTCCTAGACTTGATGATTTGCTTGATGAGTTGCATGGTGCCAATATCTTTTCAAAAATTGATCTTAAAAGTGGTTATCACCAAATCAGGATGAAAAAGGGTGATGAGTGGAAAACCGCTTTCAAGACCAAGTTTGGTTAGTATGAATGGTTAGTGATGCCTTTTGGGCTCACTAATGCACCAAGCACCTTTATGAGGCTTATGCATCATGTCTTAAGGGATTTCATAGGTAGATTTGTAGTTGTTTATTTTGATAATATTTTAGTGTACAGTAGGAGCCTAGATGATCACTTAGGACATCTTAGGCAAGTTCTTTCAATCCTTAGGAAAAACACCCTCTATGCAAATATAGAGAAGTGTACCTTTTGTGTAGATAATATAGTTTTCTTAGGTTTTGTAGTTGGTAGAAATGGGGTCCAAGTGGACCCTGAGAAAATCAAGGCCATCCAAGAATGGCCCACCCCAAAAAGTGTGGGAGATATTAGGAGCTTCCATGGGTTAGCAAGCTTCTATAGAAGGTTCGTTCCTAATTTCTCTACAATTGCATCACCTCTCAATGAGCTGGTGAAGAAGAATGTGACATTTACCTGGGGTGAAAAACAAGAGCAAGCCTTTGCTTTGCTCAAAGAAAAGCTTACTAAGGCACCTGTTCTAGCTCTTCCTGACTTTTCTAAAACTTTTGAGCTAGAATGTGATGCCTCTGGAGTGGGAGTTGGAGCTGTATTGTTACAAGGTGGGCACCCTATTGCTTATTTTAGTGAAAAACTTCATAGTGCCACCCTCAACTACCCCACCTATGATAAAGAGCTTTATGCCTTAATAAGAGCCCTCCAAACTTGGGAACATTACCTTGTTTCCAAGGAATTTGTCATTCATAGTGATCATCAATCACTTAAGTACATTAGAGGGCAAAGCAAGTTAAACAAGAGGCATGCAAAATGGGTGGAGTACCTAGAGCAATTTCCATATGTTATAAAATGCAAAAAGGGAAAAACAAATGTGGTAGCTGATGCCCTCTCTAGGAGACACACATTGTTTTGCTCCCTAGGAGCTCAAATTTTAGGATTTGATAATATTAGGGACTTGTATGCTTTAGATGAACATTTCTCTCCCATTTACGAGAGTTGTGGGAAAAAGGCCCAAGATGGATTCTATTTGGTTGAGGGGTATTTGTTCAAAGAGGGAAAGCTTTGCATACTCCAAGGATCCATTAGGAAATTACTTGTGAAAGAGAGCCATGAGGGTGGGCTCATGGGCCACTTTGGGATAGACAAGATGCTTGGGAAATTACTTGTTGGAATGAATCTACAACATAACAAATAAATGTTGATTTCAATCTCAAATATACTCCAAATAAAACTTGATCATCAAAATTAAAAAGTATAGTTAGAGTTTTGTCACAATTACTTGCTCAAACACACTCCAATTTCTTTCACATCCTGAAGCACTGCAAGTTAAACTCAAAATTTTAATAGCTAGCTTCTGCAAATTTGAAGTTTGTTGATGCAATCCTTCCTAGGAAGGGACCAGTAACTAGAACCATGAGCAAGAGGCTCCAAGAAGATTGGGCTAGAGCTGCTGAAGAAGGCCCTAGGGTTCTCATGAACCTCAGGGTAGATTTCTGAGCCCATGGGCCAAGGTTGGGTCCAATTATCTTTGTACATATTAGACTAGGATGTCATTATATTTGGTCCTTGTATTTAGGGCTCCATATTGTAGGTTGGGTACCCTAGAAATATAGGATTTTTTCAGCCCTTGTATTTTAGAGCACCTAGACTAGTTTTTGTATTAGGGGTAGTTTTGTAATTTCACATGTACTAAGTGGATATTTGATGTGTGTGATTGGAAATAAATTTAATTGAATTGGTAGAAGCCCAATCCAATTAAATTTTAGAGGGGGAGGTGAGCATTTGCTTACTACACCCCATTGCCACATCATATAGTCACACATTGTGCATGTCCTTCATGCTTTTCATGCCTCATGACACCTAAGCACACTTAGTGGAGAATCTTGGAATTCATCTTGGATTAGTGGCCTGAACCATAACTAAAATTCACTAATCATAATTAGTCAAATTTTGGCTCCAAAGTTTGGCTCCACAAATTCAATTTCAAATTCAAGTGAAATTTGAATTTCCCTCCAATTTTGTGTGACACTTAGGCTATAAATAGAGGTCATGTGTGTGCATTTTTTAAAACTTTGATAATTTGAATATTAACTTCAGATTTTAGATCTCTTTTAGAGCACAAAATTTCGTGCTCTTCTCTCCCTCTCCCTTCATTCATCTTCTTCTTCCTCCAAGCTCTTATCCATGGCCTCCTATGGTGGTGAGCTTCTTCTAGACTCATCTTCTCCTTGAAGTGGCATCTCCTCTCTCTCTTCCTTCTCCATTCCGCTGCCATTCATCTTCCAAGAAGCAAAGGAATCCATTGATGAAGAAGATCCTAGGCCTACAAGCTCCAATGGAGCTTACATCATTTGTGACCCAAACATTCGCCACCAATATGCTCCAATACCAATTACCAACCAAGAGCATAACTTAGAATTCTGAATTATAACACTAATATATAAGAAATAGTATAGTATTTGTATTTATAATATGGTAAAAGTTTCTTACTAGGAGAATGAGTTTTCCTTTGAGCCATTGCAAAGTCAGAACCAAAGTGTTCAGCACCAATCTTGTAAAGATGCAACTCGGTTAGAATTTTCTATTGCACATCAAATTGTGGAATCAACTTCTTAATGCACTCAACCAAACCATTTGTGACCTCAAAATCAAACTCCAAGTCAGTGTTGTCATAAAAGAACTCTGGATTTAAGAAGTGGGTAGCTGCATGCAATGGCCTATGAAGCTGACAATTCCATCTTTTATCAATGATTGCAAACACATCTTTGTACTTGCTTTCATTGTTGTTGAAAGACTTGATAATTTTTTCTTTTGCCTTGTCCATTGCTTCATAAATATAGCCCATGGCTGATTTCTTTTCACCATCCACAAGACGAAGCACTTTCACAAGTGGAGCCATGACTTTAAGAGTGTAAACCACACTATTCCAAAAAGAAGGCATGAGAACTACCTTTGTAGCTTCTTTTCCCTTAGGCTCCTTAGATAGCTTGTTCAAGGTCCATTCATCAGAAGTAAACATCTTTCTAATATTTGCTTTCTTTTTGTGGAGCCTTTCCAAGGTTAGATAAGAAGTGGAAAATCTAGTAATAACATGTCTCACCAATTCCCTCTTGTTTGTAAAATTTCTCAACAAACTTAAGGTACTAGAATGGGCATAGATAAACCCAACTAGATTAATTCCCCTTCTAATTGTCTTCCTTATCAAGGGAAGCTTCCCAATATCTTCAAGCATCAAATCAATACAATGAGCTGCACAAGGAGTCCAATAAATATGTTTTCTTTTCTCCTCCAACAACTTACCCGCTAAAACATAGTTGCTCTCATTATCGATTACAACTTGAACAACATTCTCTTCTCCAACTTCCTCCACAATGGCATCAAGCAACTCAAAAAGCTTTTCACCTGTCTTTACAAAATCAGAGCCATCAACAGACTTCAAAAACATGGTACCAGCTTGAGAGTTAATAAAAAAATTAATGATGCATCTTTGTTTCCGATCAGTCCATGCATTAGACATAATAGTACAACCATACTTGACCCATTGCTCCTTGTGGCCTTTCATCAAATTTTCAGTATATTCAATTTCCTTCTTCAGGAATGGAACTCTGATGTCATGATAGCTAGGAATGGGCAAATGTGGCCCATATTGACCAATGGCTGCAACCATATTCTCAAAGCTTTTCAATTTAATGAGGTTGAATGACAAACCTGCTTGGTACCAAAAGCGAGCAATATGTTGATGCACCTTCAATACTTCATTCTTATCCATTGACTTTCTTATGTTCATTTGCCTCAACATCTCCATTTTTCTTCGATTGATTGCATTCTCTGGATTCTTACAAAATTTGTCCATTGGTCCTTTTGTAGTCCCACACTTTGTCTTTGCACTTGCAGTAGAATTACAAGAGTCCGCAAACTCATCTTCACTTCCATCACATCCAATTGGTTCACCAAATTCAAAATCTCTTATATTTGCCATATTACCACTGCCAGAAGTACTATAAGTGGTCCCACTTTTTTTGGTAGCCATATATTCCTTCAACTCTTCGACTACATTTGGTGGAGTTTTCTTGAAAGTTGCAACGTTACCTGACTTCCCAATCAGGTGTTGTTTGGCTCTGGTTATTCCTCCCTTTGTGATTTTTCCACAGAAATTACAAACAATGGTATTTGTATCTCCTTCCACCAGTGAATGACAATATTTCTAGCCTGGGTCTGTCTTATTTTTCCTTGTTGCACTTGCAGTAGCAACATTAGATGATGGTTCAACCATTTAAAAGAGGACTGAACAGAAAAAAAAAATTGTGGTGTCAAATAGAAAAAAAAATAAAAATGGGACTGTCAAAAGTAAAAAGAGGGTGTCAAATAGCAAAAGGGAAAAAAGCTGTAGAAAGAGAAAATGGGTGTCAAACAGAAAAAGCAAACCTAAAAAAAAAATAAAGCTTGCACCCACCATTGAGTTGGATCGCGATGTTCACTACGTGTGGGTCGTCGCCGCCATTCGCGTTGTGCTCGTCATCGTCGTTCGCGCCGTGGGTCGTCGCTGCTGGCTGCATTCTGTGTGCAGCAGGTCGCGCCTGGGTGTGGGGCATCGCGGCTGGTTGCGGGGGTCGCAACTAGGTTCCGGGGTCGCGCTTTTTGTTGGAGCTTGGAGGAGGGCTGCGTTCTGATTCAACCTTGTGTGGGAGGGGAGGGCTGTGCTTTTGATTAAGTTACCGGGTAGGGTTGGGTCGGGTTAGCCCAACTCCTACCGCGGGAAAAAAAAACAAAAAAAAGACACTATTTTCGCCATGCCGCCATATCCGCGATGACCGCCATGGCTATGGCGGCGACCATTTGAAAGCCGCCACGCCACCGCTATTCGGTGGCAGTTTTTCAAAAAACCGCCATGCCATTCTACTATTGTGTCGCCATGCCCGCCATTTAACAATACTGAATAAAAAATACTTAAAGTACATCAAACAATGATCTCAATCCCTAAGTCTAACAATTCTAAAATTCCTTAAACACTTAATGCTTCATCTCTAACTTAGTAAATATTTTGCCCATTCAATGCAAAAAAAAGTATTTACAATACGTTATAACATACTTTTGACTAAAATTTATTATTAAAATTCTAAGTTTCTTAAAGCTCTTTTTTCTCATGTTTTATTTATACTACTTATAAGTTTTAACTCTTTATTTCATCATTATTTTTTATCACATAGTTTAATATATTTTTTATTCTATTTTTTATTATCCCTCTTTCCCATTACTTTCTTCTTATCTCTTTCTTTTTCCACTTCTAACTAATAAACATCCCTTTGTCTACATGTCTTCTGTACTTTTTCTTAACCTCTCTTTTTTATAAATATTTTATAGCTATATCACTCAAAATGAACGTGAAAGAATGATCATTAAAATGATTCATGAAGTTTTTGGGTTTGTCACAATCACAAAATTGCATAGGAACCACTAAATTTTATCTACTTTAACAAAGTACCTGTCAATTTCTTTACCATTTTTAGAATGTTTGGTTCAAATCAATTATTCAAAGTGATTATATTTCCCCCAAATAAAATCAATCCAAATCAGACCCTTTCAATTCAACTACAACCAACAATGTAGCCAACACATTAAAATGAGAAGATATAATAAGTCGTACCTCTCATTTTGAGTATCTTCCTCTTGAGCTGCTTAGCACAAGCCTCACAATGCATACTTATCTTAAGTTCTACAGTAACTGGTTCACTAGCCTGGAACAAAAACCAATTATGTTATTTATTGATTGAATATGTATATGTATATCAGTATATATAATATACTTCGATTTAGCTTAATTTTCTTTGCTTTGGCAACCAGGAAAATAAAAATCCTGTGATACCTGAGAAGTAACAGCTTCTGGTATAGGTTCTCCTTCTGCTGCTTCTGGCAGTGGAGATATAACTTGGGCTCTTTTCTTTGTTTTCTTTGAAATTATGTTGCAGATTGCTTGAGGCTCCACTATTCCCTTTATGGTCACTTCATTTTCAGCCATATCAATCACCACTCCCCAAACTCCTATTATAGGAGATAAATACAAATTAATGAAGATGAGTGGATATGCATATGCATGAGATGAGGAATATTCAAAAGCAAAGAGATAGATAGCATAATAGAACCTCTCATTTTCATAATAGATTTTTTAATTTTCTTGGCACATCCTTTGCAATGTAAGTCAACAAACAACACACACGGAGATTGTGGTTTAGGCTCTTTCTTCTCTTCTGGATTTTCCTCTGGCTTAGACTCAGCCTTTGGTGATTCCTACCAATATAAATAAAAAGTACAACAGCGTATTGTGAGTTCTAGCCCACAGAAATTTGTAAGAAGGTTAACTGATATCAATGAGAAAGCATAATGCCAAAACTGAAGGCTCACTTGTTTTGCTTCCTCACCCATTTGCTCTTTGAATTGAGATGAGAAATCAACTTAGAATTTTGATTTTTTGGAGAAAAAAGGGCTTAAAAATATAAGAGATGAAGTTGGTTAAAAAGTTTAGAAAACAGTTACAAAGAAAAGAAAGGGTAGGGTATCACACTCGGGGTATGATAAGTGGGTGATGGGTAACTAGCATATGAAGCCAAACTAAGATATTCCCAAGCACATGCAGTGTCACTAACAACACAAAGAAAGTACTCCTAGTTTAATAATATTTCTTTTGGAATTGTTTTCAAACTTCAAGGTTGACGGTGAAAAGGGGAGAATTCGATGGAGCATGGTTATCATATTTATAGACAGGGAGGAGATTAATAGTGGTTCATGTCATGGCGAAGAGAAAGAGAGAAAAAGGTCGTTGCTTTTTTAAAATGAAAATACTTTGCCGACTAGTAGATTTTTCATGACAAGGTGGTGAAGTGTCAATTTGTTAGACATGCATGGCATGTGTATATAGTGTATGTGACACCTCGTTTGCACAACTTGGAGAATTACATAGATTTGTAAATTACCATCCCGCATAGATGTGCATCTTTGGGGTATGAGTATTGAGTACCTATTCTGTATTTTACATATAATACATAGATTTGTAAATTACCTTCCCACGCAGATGTCAGGTTGGAGATATTCCCAATTTAAAAAAAAAATACACATGCAACTCCAAATTAACTTGTCAAATTATTAAATTTTACTTTAATCATTACTAGGCATGAAACATACTATTCAAACTAATTAGCTTTTTGCTACATAAACCGTTAAAGTCAAACTCGTTAATTTGACTACCAAGTTAATCCAGCAAACAATCAAAATAACTTCAAGCAAATAATATATTTAATTCTCAATAAATTATGGGTCAGAGACTCGATTCCTTTGTAGTTTTGTTATGGTTGTAACCAGTATCTCTTGGCTTTAACAGTAAAAAACAGACTAATCATAATTTTGGGAAGTAAAAAAATAAAAACTTTTAATCAACACATAGGGGCAATTCACTACACTTGTATTATCTCATCATGTATGTATGAATGTTCTAACCTGAAGACTGATGCAAGGATGTTGTGTTCAGTTCCACAATGTTTTTTGTGTTAAAATTTGAGAAGACTCTTAGCTCTCTTAATGACTGAGAGTGAGACCAGAGTATCTAATGAAAACTGAGGACCCTTGTCTAAACATGATTAATAATAACATCATATATCAGCGGTTTTGTTAGAAAGAAATCTACACTCGTTACTACCAATGGGGGTTGCGTTTAGCAGGAGAGTTAAGCTCCATTAATAACACTGGCCTACAGAGTGGTTAAGTTGACAACATTCAAAGGTAGCCAACACATTTCTACATGAAAAATATCCAACACTATCTTTGATATTTCTTGAAAAAAATGTGAATTGTTTCTTTATTTAGTTAGGATTATGAAGATTAGTGCTTTATGTTTTGTATCACACTGCAACACATCACAAATTGATAATACACAATAAAATATCATCTGAAGTTTCTATTCTCTCAATTTCCTCCCTCAATACCTAAAACATAACCCTGTAATTTCAACACATATATTGAGCCTTCATAGACTTTTTCTGATATGAGTTACCTGACTTCCTCCTTGCACAACCATTGATGAAGCTTAGGATTTTTGCTGTCAGCAGGGTGCAGAAAGCTAGAAGACAACAGTCAAACAAAAATAAGGAAAATCGATAGATGTACTCCTCCCTAATACACATTGCAATAGAACCCAGACCCCATTGGATGATATCCATTGATGGGACTAGTCGCCATCTTGGCCCACAAAGGAATGTGTGCCAAAGAGCATCCAAACAACTATATAAAGTTCACATGATCAACACGGGTACAACTTTTAAACTTGGCCAAATCAAACCAGTATCTCTAATCAAATGCCATTTATATTCATGTTTTAAAAAATGTATGAGAAACTAACAACATGTTCCCAAAAGATAAAGCCCCCTAAAATACCAAAGAAAATTAAAACACTTTTTCTATATGACTTTTTTTTATACCAGAAATTTCTTCATGCTACTACCATTTTTATTTTTAAAATCTTGACACACGTCCAAGATATAATTTATCTCAGCCCAATATGGGAGCATTGATGAACAAATTAGACACACTTTCAACTAGCAATATTTCTTCATAGCATACCTTATCCTTAGAGAAGGTTTAGTAGCAAGCAATAACAATAAAAGGTGCCAACCAGCTCCCCAGTTCCTATCAAGTATCTGCAAGAAATTAGAAAGGCATCAAAAGACTTGAAAACAAGAATGTAACCCTAAATAAATATCAAGCATCTTTCAATGAAGAATAAACTTACTTGTAATCCAGCATTTCCATAAGGGGAACTTCTGCCAAGGATTTCCAACATAAACTCCCACAGACATGAAGGATCATACTCCTGAAGATGAGACATGAATTATCATTAGAAAGTTCACATCAATGCATGACCCTTTTCCTCTGGATAGATGAAAAGAATAGGCAGCATAGAAACATTTGATGTATTAGGTATCTGAAAAAAGGTGACAAAGTGATGTATAGAAATGAAATATTTGTTAAAAGAAAGGATTAAGTCTGGTAAAATAATTCTATATCAATTTAGAGTAAACAAATGATTGTCAGAGTAAGTCACCCAATATCTTACTCTATGGTAAGATTAGATATATAACACAATGCTAACTTTAGGATGAGTATCCACCTACAGTTTGTCCTTCAACTAATCTTTCCTGAGTGATCTGCTAAGGATCATGATCATTAACCATTAATTTTTATTAAAACGACACTAATTTCATAAACTACTCAATTCAAATTTTCATGATAATGGTTTATGTCCTGCTATCAATGAATATGTGTATGTGTCTCTAGAGCATTTAGGTCAACTAGTTTTTTTTTCCTTCAAAAAAAGCTTGAGTTCTTTTTAAACATCCAAGAGGCTAAAATTGAATAAAAGAATTATCTTTTCATACCTTTGTGAGGAACGATTTGAACTTTGCAAAAATCAAAGGATCCATAAGTTACTCGTTGTGCCACTGCGACGAGTATGTAAATGAATATATCGATGCTTTGGCCATCGCTGCTAAACAGAAACAGCCACGACACTACACCAAATCTCTGATTCTGAAGTTGTCTTCAATTCAGCTCACTCGCGATCACGAGCAATGGCGACGGACACAAGGCCTCGAGGCGCAGCCGTAGGGGTTCGAGAGAAGAGAATTCGAGAGAGAAGGTTAACAAATTCAAGTGACCTCAAGAGACAGAGAGAGGGGTATATCGAAAGGTTATGGGTGTCATGAAAGAGGAAAGGAGAAGTGAGAGAGGAAGAGAGAAGGGTTGGGGTGTATGAAAAAGGAAAAAGGGTAAAATGAACAATTCGTTATGGCTGGTAATGCCAATAGCAAATCTGGTAGTGGGAATAACAATGCCCAACTTTACAACACCTAAGCATGCTACTTCTAAAATTAGGGCGTTGCTAGGTGCACCCAGCAATTCAATGAAGTACCAATATTACCCTTCATTTAAAAAATAGAAGATAATATATTTAAAAAAAAGCCTTTCTTTTTCTTCCGCGCCAACTTTCTTCTTCCTCTGTTTTCCTCCGTTGCCCGTGCACCCAGCAATCTTCCATTTCAAATTTGCTTCCCGTTTGGCTTCTTCTTCCTCCGCGCCATTCGTTTCTTCTCGTCTGGCTTCTTCTCCTCCGTGTTGGCTTTCATTATCCCCGGCTTCCCCTCCATTGGGTTCTTCCTCCATTGGCTTTCTTTGTTTGTTTCCTTCCGCCATCCAGGTTAGTGTTCTAACCTCGTATCTCTGTGAATCATGTAAATGGTCATAGGATAGACGACATTAGTGACATGTGGTGCTTGAGGTTGAAGACGAAGGTTCTTCCGTGGAGAAGAACCTTCTTCCGTAGGCTACCTCTCCTTCTCGTGGAAGAACCTGCAGAGCCTTATTCCGCAGGCTACCTGTCCTTCTCGCGGAAGAACCTGCAGAGCCTTCTTCCGCGGACCATGTTTTGTTGTATATTGGTTTTTTTTCTTGAAAATTATGTCTGAACCACCAATTTATTGATATTATTAGTATGTTTTTTATTTATTTGCTATTACAAAGTGTATATGTATATGAGAAATGAGAAATTGTTGTCTTTGATATATGAATTAGATGCAGATATTGTATAAGGCAAATTTTTTATTAATGAACCTAGGTTGTGACTTATATGTATTATATGGTTGTTTGAGGCTTTAAGGTTTGTATATGTATGTGGTGATTTTGTTTTTCATGCACCCTTGGTTGTTGCATTTGATGCACCCTTGGTGGTTGTTTGTATTGCACCCTAGATGGTGATGAAAGATAGCTTTCATGCACCCTTAGTGACCAAAAAAGAAAAACATCCAGTGTATATGCTGGAATAAGCTACAAATAAATGAATCTCCTAACTCTAGCAAATTCTTGTGTGTACATTAGTGAGAAACATACAAAACATGTGTTTGAACAAATTAGTAATGACAAAGCTTTGTTTCTAATTATTTGAATATTTAATTTGAGCGAAAAAAGTAAATGTTCTTCATGATTTCTGATCATGGTTAGAACACGAGGTTTAGGTCGTGCGTTAGGAACTGGTAGAGGTAGAGGCATTAGTGAGGATGTGCATCACGCTGATGTTCCTCGACGTTGCATGCCTACTGCTTCAGCACGCAGGCAACGGGTTCATGTGCGTGAGGACGTTACAGAGAGACCTGAGGATGTGCCTCAGTTGCATGAGGATGTTCCTCATGTGTCTGATGCTACCCCAGAGATGACAGGTGCCGTCGATGTTGTTCACACAGAGGGAGTGACTACTGATGGGAGCTTGGGGTCACCTGCTGCAGATGAGGGATTCCCCGGTGGGCCACGCGACCCATCGGTTTTGACCGGTTTTGCTTAGCATGTCGCACACAGCATTTGGAGTGGATAGGTACGTACTTTTTAATGTTGAGTAATTACATAAAAATTATTTGTAGTTGGATTGTTTTTTATATACACGTTATTATAAATTGTTATTCAATTTAGGAACGACCCGATCTGAAGTTAGTCTCCCATGGTAGAAAAGTAGATAAAATTGGGAGACCAGCGCCTGAGATCGAAGGCATGATTGCTGCCACCGGATTGAGTCCACTGATCAGGTGTTCTGTTATCACCACTGATCCTGGACTCATATTCGCCTTCGTCGAGAGGTGGCATCGTGAGACTAGCACGTTCCACCTGCCAGTTGGCGAGTTGACGATCACGCTGGATGATGTGGCGTCACTCCTACACGTTCCCATCACTGGCGCGTTGCATAAGTTCGAGCCGCTGATTACTTCATACGCGATTGGTCTACTGACGAAGCTTCTTAAGGTGAGTCATGAGGAGGCTACAGCTAAGACCCGATAGGCTGGTAGGCCTCATGTACGGTTGGGGTGGCTTTGGGACGTGTATGAGAGCCAGTGCAGGGCCAGACGATGGGTTGTAGCAGCCCGCACGTATCTGCTCCACTTGGTGGGTTGTACTCTTTTTGCCAACAAGAGTTCAACCCATGTACATGTCGTGCACCTAGAGGCTTTTAAGGACCTGGCCTAGGCAGGGGGATTCGCCTAGGGAGCGGCTGCATTGGTCCACACGTACAAGCATATGAACGACGCGTCGCAAGCCTCTACACGACAGGTGGGCTGTTACATTACACTTCTTCAGGTACGTATTATTACTGATAATTTAAATTGAAGTAGCATTGAATCCCTTTTTTTTTATTGATGTTCACTATGTGTTTGTAGTGTTGGATATATGAGCACTTTCCTACAGTGCATACATGCGTTGTGCATGATGCTTATGATGAGGGGAGCCCACGGGCCTACAGGTGGCTTATGGGTAAGGCTCATATGACGGGGATCAAGGGAGCCCCGTATTGGAGACGTATGGATGCCCTGACTATGACTGACGTGTGCTAGATGCCCTATGCTGAGCACCGAGGAGTCTGGGGCTTTGACTTGATATCGTCGTACACCGGCCAACTCAAATGGGGTTAGATTCTCGTGTACGTTTGACCTGAGCGGGTTCTTCGACAGTTTGGCTTCATTCAGACCGTCCCTCCACCGCCGGTTTGTGATTCTTTGACGGGTGATGATATAGATGACCGGTGGCTGCATTTTTTAGACAATTTGGTGCCTATAGGGGATCTCTGATTAGTTCCTGGGCAGGTGGAGCCAAACTACATGGAGTGGTTTTTTTGGATTTCGCACCCGTTCGTCACGCAGACCGAGGAGACTGCTGAGCCGAGACATCCACCTCCCCCTCATGATGAGGAGTTCGTCGAGCCACCCATCCCCGAGGTTTCAGTCGCGTCCGATCTCTCTACGCATTCAATGGTAAGCATAACTTGTGTAGTTTTTCATAATTTAAATTTTTTAAAAATGTGATACTGACTTTGTTATTTTGACTGTGAAGGATGTCAAGGGATGACTGAGGATTTAGGAGCGATTGTTGAGGATTTGGAGCGGGTCATCAACCTCAGGATGGTCACTGAAGGCACTGACTTATATGACATCATGACTCATTGTCTGAGGAGAGCTAGAGGTGATGCCGCAGATGGAAGTCTTAGGCCGCGACAGAGACGCCGCATAGATTAGGATTTATATTTTTATTGTATTTAAATTATTAATTTTAGTATTTGTTTATGTATGTGATAAAACACATTTACTTACATCATTTATGATTTATGTTTGTCTCTCTATAAACATATGCTTTGAAATTTAAATATAAACCACACACATGAGTCACATTTATAATGGTATTTGAATATATAAAATAAAGAAGATAAAATAATTTAACAAGGAGATTTTCTCCTGCTTTGTAATTTAATATAAATATATAAATATTATTTGTTTTAGGAAAAGAAAAAAAATTGTCGTATTGAAAATAATATGTTATTCCATTCATTCAAATATGGAAAGAAAAAATAAAAATGATGACATCACAATTTTATTAAAGAAAAAAAATATGTAAAACAAACTTATTATTTATAGTATTTATTTTAGGAAAAGATATGTAGCATTAGAATTAAAAGTTATTTTTTTATAATATTATAATTATTTCAATATTATTATATAGATATTGTTTTTTTTTATAATATTAGAATTAAAATAGTATTTAATAAATAAAACTAAGTTGTATCAGTATAAATTACTTTTTAGTAGTAATAAATATATGCCTTTATAAAAAAATTAGTCACTGATAAAATTGATTTATATTTTAAACTAATACAATGTTATGGTGACTAAAAAACTTTTAAAAAAAAATCAAAACATCTTTATTTTTTGTTTTCAGTACATCTGGTTTTTTTAGAAGAAAAATTGATGTAAAACCATTTTGAAAGTGAGGTAAAATTAATTTATCCCAATTTTGGTCAAATTTGCTTTGTTATTAAAATTTAATTTTTAATTTAAATGTTAAAATTTATAACTATTCTGAAATTATATAATTTAAATATATATACATACAATAAAGAAATTTAAAAGTTGGACCTGTTAGAAACATGCCTAAGTACCCTTGTTCGGCCTTTTTTTAAAATTATGTGGGAGTCTCTTGAGACTGTTGAGGGCCCCTATTTGTCATGTTTGCACGTCATGGAACCCAAAAAAAATAAAAGCAGTACCCCGTTCCATCGAATCGCATCTTAAACCGAGGCACCAAAAATAAAAAAAAAAAGTTGGTTTTGGGCCTGTTAGAAACATGCCTAGGTACCCCTGTTTCATACATAATACACATAACAAATGGGTCACAAACATAACAATTTGACACACTAACACATTACATTCAGTTGAACATGATGGACACAAATATAATTTGCACGAAACACCACAACATATAACTAGCATTCAAACATGCAAGGACGTAACCACCTCGTCATCATTTTCCAAAACCACTTTACTAAACAGAGCCAAAATTTCTATTGGCACAAATTGTTTCCAGAAAAATGACTCTACCAACACCTTCAGCACGTCGTCGTCAGATTTCAGCTCAATAATTTCAAATTTTAAAACTGTCAGAATACTCCAAATGAGCAGGTTGTCGATAAAACAAACGCCTTACAAGTTGGGATTCATGAATCCCATGAGGAGGATTCCCTTTAGGTGCTACTTGCTTGATCAAATCCTTCGATTCATCTATGGTACATACTTTTAGAATATTGGGGATTTATTCCTGTGAACGCGTAACGCACAAAGTTGTTTTGGCGTGGCATGTTCCACCTTCCGTTGTAATACAGAACCGCATCATGAGTAGGGATACTGGGGCCTTCAAGTAAGTTTAAAATTGCATTTGGTGTTCTACCAATGGTGCATAACAACTCAACTGGTCCAACACATGAAAATTGATCATTACACGTTAACATGGTGTTCACATCCATGTCATGTTTCAATTGCATACATTGGAAGTGAATGTTGTTACCTGTATCTTCAAGCGGTCGTCGGTAATGAATTTCATCCATAACTTGATTGTTGTTTAGCTGAAGGGTGTTATGTATTATGCTTTTAAAAGTTGACAAATCGCACAGGTTTGGTACTCTCATGGGCACTAGAGTAGAACTTTGAAAATAAACCCCACACTCATTGTGAATGACGGATCCATTTGGAAAAATGAATGCAAACCTTGAGTTGGCGATCGTCTGAGACGAAGTTTCTCCTAAGAATGCCATTGTTTATCCAAATTTCTTTTGACAGACTATGAATACCACTTGCTGTTGAGTACCATGGACATGCCCATGTCTCATTTATATACATGGCCCAGGCAGGTGCATGACTTCACTTTTAACAGACCCATGACCATTTTTCATTTTTAAGTTTACAAGTAAAGCATTTGTTGGATCGAGTGGCCTCAGAATAATTAAGAAGGGGGGGTTGAATTAATTATTCCTAAAACTTTAGAAATTAAAAAATTACTCTTTTAAGGCTTTTACTTATGTTGTTAAGAGAATATGGAGTAGAAGAGAAACTTAACAGAAAGTAAAAGCGAAAATTAAATGCACAACGGAAAGTAAAAGAGTAGGGAAGAAGGAAACAAACACACAAGAGTTTTTATACTGGTTCGGCAACAACCCGTGCCTACCTCCAGTCCCCAAGCGACCTGCGGTCCTTGAGATTTCTTTCAACCTTATAAAAAACCTTTTACAAGCAAAGATCCACAAGGGATGTACCCTCCCTTGTTCTCTTTGAACCTAGTGGATGTACCCTCCACTAGAACTGATCCACAAGAGATGTACCCTCTCTTGTTCTTAGTCAAACCCAAGTAGATGTACCCTCTACTTGTGCCACAAAGGATGTACCCTCCAATGTGTTAAGACAAAGATCTCAGGCTGTTACACCTTTGATACTTTGTGAATGGGGATACAAAAGAATTCTCAGGCGGTTAAACCTTTGAGCGCTTTTGTATTAGGGAATGGGAAGAATCAAAAGAATTCTCAGACTGTGTCGTTTTGAATTCTTTGACAAGGGAGAAGGGAGACACAAAAGAATCCAGGCGTTTAGTCCCTTGTTCTTTTGGAAAAGAGAGAAGAGAGACACAAAAAGAATTCAGGCGGTTAGTCCTTGGCAAATTCTTTTGGAAAAGAGAGAAGAGAGACACAATAAAAATCTTCTCAAAGGATATAATTAACCACTTTTCACACATATGAATGGTTCTCAAAATAAGATTATCATCCACAATAATCACACGTTATCACAAATTCATTCACCTATCTCAATACCATAAGAGGTTAAAATATCATATATTCATCATTCATATGCGCATCACAATCATAAACCTACCTATAGTTCAATAAACCTAGCAAGAAATTCCAAGACCTTGAATTCTTGCAACAACTCGCCAAAAGTTCATATGAATGTGAATCTCAAGATCTCAACATAAAGTCAACTCTAATCGTAAAACAACATCATCTCAACCACATCTCATGTCATCATAATTTTATTAAGATCTCAAAACAAATAATTTACTCAAAGAAAATAAACATAAATCACATTCACATCAATAGCTGATCTTTTGGACTTAAAACTAGTCACTAGAGTCAAAATTTGTCACTAGGCTCAAAACTGATCACTGGACTCAAAACTAGTCATCATATTCAAAACTAGCCACTAAACTAAAAACTGATCAATAGCCGTGAAACTGATCAATGGATGTGAAACTGGTCATTGGAGGTGAAGTTGATCAGTGGACATGAATTCTAATGAATTTTGAAATTCTGTAGAATTGTCTCTCATGGCTTTCAAATTGTAATGCCCTAAAACTTTCACTAACTGAAAGTCAATGTTTAATGTATTTCTTGTGTTATTTGATTATGTGATTTATTTGGATGAGTTGAGGTATTGTGTGAATTAGCCATGTGTGATTTGCTTGATGTGGATGTTAAATTATATGGAGTTTTATTGACTTAGGTTGAAATTATGAGATTTCAAGTTTTACCTAAATTTGTTTGGTAAAACTGCAATCCCAGACCCGTTAACCATTAGATCTCCTTCAACTTTAGATTGTAGGTACATAATCCACATCTTTACGTTGTGACCGTTGAGATTTGCAAAATAACACTTTTCGACATCTCACTTAACGAGACAAGTGTGCTAAGTGTAATTCTAACCAGAGAGGAATTGCGCTCAGCGCAAAATGTCATGCTTAGCACAAATGTCAACTTGAGAGGGGTTGCTCTCAATGCAAAAAGTTGCGCTTAACACTAAAAGTGGATTCCCTCTTAGCAAGACGAGCTCGCTAAGCGAGATCTGTAGATTATAAATATATTATTCAACGTGAAAAACACGATTTCATTCCTCTCTCTCTCTCTCTCAAAAATCAGACCAAACAAACCTATAAACTCCTTCTCCACCACCCACGACGACCGGTGGCCATCATGAGCCATTGTTGCTTGCCGCCGGACCACCACAAGGAGAGGAACATTTTAATCAAAGCGGAACCCTCAGAATCCATCTTAAGGATTTGATAGAGAAACAAGCTCTCAATCATTTCTGTCAGAGTTTCTTTGAGATAATCTTGACTTCTATGCCTTTCTCCTAGTTAGTTTGAGCTTCTCCTAGTTTCAGTTGTGTTTTGGGTATCGTAATAGGATATTTTTACACTTTCTTTGAAAAACCTTTTAGAAAGAGACGTTGTAAAAGTTATCTTTTTATAAAATTGATGTTGTTTTCATGAACTTTGTTGAACCCTAGTCACATTGGCATGATCGGAATTTCAAAATGATGTCTCTTTGAAGTAAAACCCGAAACACCCCCTAGCCCTTTTTGTTTTCATAAGGGTAATTGACCCTGAATGTTATCACTAACCTTTTTTTTAAAAATCTATACTAAATTCCCTTCGATTTGGTATATAGAACTCTGCGTTTGGACTGACAAACGGGAATGAGAAAGGCCTCTGAGTGACGCATAGAGGAGCTGACAGAGAGAGCTCACGATTGGTGAGGGGAGTTTATTATAATTTATGGCTTTGATACCATTATTGGGGTCAGGGAACCCAATTATGGAAATGTATGCTTGTCTCCGTGAATGTTGGTTTTCAAGAAAAACAATGTTTTTGACTAATGGGATGCGATACATATGTTATTGATGAATGAAATTGTTGTTTTTATTATACTTGTGTTATCTGAAGACCTGGGGAGTGTGAATCTCTGGTATGAAATTTATATGTATGTATGTGTGGAATATGATTTACTGATGATATTGTTATTGATGATATTAATTGATATGAGATGACGCTGGTGTTTATGATAATATTGATATGAGATGATGTTATTATTGTTGGTAATGTCATTGAGATGAGAGGACGTTGATGTTGATAATGACATTAAGATGAAATAATATTGATGTTGAGAATGTCATTGTGATGATGTATGTTGTGTATGTACATGGAGGGTTCAATGACCAAGTTGGATATCCCTTGTGGGGAAAATAGAGTGGTTAAAGAGTTCAAGCATCTCTAGAGTGAAGGGATGACTTAGAATCTTTAATTATCCATGGTCAGTGCATTGATGGTGCCCATGTGTCATACTTTATATTGCATTGAAATAGTATAAACTTTGTCAGTAAGTACTTATAGTTTTCAAGAGGGAAAATACTTGTACTTGGGGGCATGTCACTCGGTTTGGAACTCCCTTGTGACTCGGGTTAATCACCATGAGGGGGGAGGGGGAGTTACTTATGCATGAAAAGGTTACCTTGACACTTGCTACCTGGTTTCCTAAGTGTGAGTGCCGTGTAGGCATGCTCAGGCTATTTCCTAACGAATGGTACCACATTGCATTTGAGAGTTGAGGTCAGGTGCATGCATCATATTGAGCATGATTGATTGGAATTGTGGAAGTTGATGAATAATTATCAAGTGTATGTTGTATTGATTGATAATTGTGTGTGAGCATGGTACTTGTTAGTTTCTCTTACTAATTATGGTTATTTGATAATTGTCATTTTCTCTTGTAATAAACTCACCCTTGCAATTTTTGTACCGTGTGGTTGGTACCTCTAATAATCGCTAACCTTCATTCGTGGGAGCAGATGGACAGTAGTAGATTACATGGAGTGAGATTCTTTTGTTGGAGCCACCAAGCCGACATGATGACATTGAGATTATTTTGGGAGAGAGTTGTATTTTTTTAATCAACTCCTCCTTAGCTGGTTCTGTAATTGTTTTTGAATTGAGGATGTAAATTACAAATTTAATTATGTGTATGCACTAATTTACCTTCTATCATGTGAATGATGTGCACTGAGTTAATATATCTATATATATTCATTTAAGTATTTGTGTGTTTTTTGGTGAACATATATCACGGAAAATTTACTCTCGTTTTTCGTAAGTAAATTAACGGAGTTTTCATTTAAAATTTGAAATTTATGCTATTTAGAGTAGTGATGTCGTAGCAATGAGGCGGGTCGTTACACAAATTGCCCAAAAACAAATCCAAACCATTTTCTATCAATTCCAATACATAAACCACATCAAAACTATTTACAAATAGGAACTTTTCATCAATTCATCAAATAATGAAAAACCACAATTTAAAAACTCAAAACCTCAAATGCTCTAACTTCCATTTTTAAACAACTTGATTCATTTTCCAGCAACATTGAAACCAATATAATGTAGCTCCATGTACAGCTTGTAAGCCTTGGCTCTTCTTCATCAATGGAGTCATTTGCTTCTTGAAGATCAATGACAGTAGAATGGAGAAGGAGGAGCGGTGATTGGAGATGCTACTTCAAGGAGAAGATGAGTAAAAAATAAGCTCACCACCATAGGAAGCCATGGATAAGTGCTTGAAGGTAGGAGAAGATGAGTCGAGGGAGAGGGAGAGAAGTGAAAAAAATTGAGAGAGAGAAGAAGGAGAATGAGGTCTGAACTTTAAAGTCTAATTTATCAAATAATCAAAGTTAAAAAATATGCACACACAAGGTCTCAATTTATAGCCTAAGACTCATACAAAATTGGAGGGAAATGTGAATTTCTATTCAAATTTCACTTGAATTTGAATTTGAATTTGTGGAGCCAAAATTTCACTAATTATGATTACTGAATTTTAGCTATGGTTCAAGCCATTAATCCAAGATCAAATCCAAGATTCTCCACTAAGTGTGCTCATGTGTCATGAGGCATGTAAAGCATGAAGGATATGCATAAAGTATGACTATATAATGTGGCAATGGGGTGTAGCAAGCAAATGCTCACCTCCCCTTTAGGCTGGTCCAAAATTTAATTGGATGGCTTCTCCCAATTCAATTAAATTTATCTCCTAACACACACACAGACACACATCAAATAGTGCACTTAATGCATGTGAAATTACAAAACTACCCCTAATACAAAAACTAGTCTATGTGCCCTAAAACACAAGGGTTGAAAAATCCTACATTACTAGGGTACCCTCCCTAGACTATGAAGCCCTAAATACAAGGCCCAAAAATAATGAAACCCTAATCTAATATGTACAAAGATAAGTGGGTTTATACTTAGCCCATGGGCCCAAAATCTACCATAAGGCTCATGAGAACGCTAGGTCCTTCTCTTGCATCTCTGGCCCAATCTTCTAGGAGTCTTCTATCCAATGCCCTTAGGGGATAGGATTGCATCATCCCCTCCCCCTTGAAAAGGATTTGACCTCAAACCGAAAGGTTCTTAAAACTCTGGGCTTCTTCCCTCAACACCTGTAAAAAGAATAAAAATATATATATTAGTGGTGTTGGGTATGTTAGAGTAGGGTAAGGTCTGAAAACCCCTTTCTTGGGCATCTTCCCATGACAGAACATAGTTCCACACCAACTCAATGAGTGGTGCTACAAGTATAGAAAAATATGGGACAAACCTTTTGTAAAAGTTTGTTAAGTCATGGAAGCCCCAAATTTCCCTAATACTTGGTGGAGTAGGCCACTCAGGAATAACCTTTATTCTCTTAGGGTCTATGGGAACCCCTTGATCCCTATTTAAAAAATTAAGGAAAGTAATTCAATAAAAAAATACCTTTTTTGTATTTTCATGTTGATTACTCCTACTAAAAAGTACGACAAACCTAAGGTGTCCCATATGAGCACCTAGGTTTGTATTGAAACCAAAAATAAGAACAAAACTACCTAAAGAGTCTCTATGTACACAAATCATGAAGATGTTGGGTGCATGGATGGTTTTACAAAAGAGGGTTGCACCACTCAACACATTCATCATACTACCTATCTTAGGGATTTGGTGCCTAATAATACCTATTTTGGGCACCAACAAAGCACAAGGATTTAAGCTCTTACGAACCAAATCCTCATCCAATAACTCCTTTACCTGAGGAATAAACTCAAGCCCAAGAGGTGTGGCAATGCTTACAAGTGTCCTTTTACAAAGGAGAAGATGTTGAGGTTGTCTAAGAAGGGAAGTTTCTTTAATGTTTGTGTTTATTGCAAAATGACTCTCCTTCTTTGCTAACCTCTTGGAGGAGACACTTACCTCCTTACACTTCTCCTTAACCATTAAAGGTTGTTCTTCTTTTATTTTTTTTATTCTTTTCCTTATCCCATTTGAGTTTTATTTGTACTTGATCACCCCAACCACTTGTGAAGGTGTCAAGGGAACAAGTTTGAACTTTTTGCTTCCATGGGTGAAGTTTATTTCATTGGTGAGACCATTGTGGATTTCTTTCTTGTCAAATTTCCATGGTCTATCCAACAAAATGTGTCGTGCTTCCATAGGGATTATATCACATAAAAATTCATCATGGTAGTCTCCTATAGAAAAGGGTATCTTTACTTGTTGATTAACTATCATTTCCCCTTGCTCATTGAGCCATTGAAGCTTGTAAGGCTTTGGGTGGGAAATGATAGTGAGACTCAACTTGGATACCAACCTTGTGCTACAACAATTGTAGCAAGACCCATTATCCATAATGAGAGAACAATTTTTGTTTAAAACCTTGCATCTTGTATGAAAGATGTTCTCTCCTTAGGTTTGGGTTAGGTCACAAGATTGGCTCCCAATGAGCCTTCTCATCATTATAAGATCACCTTCTTCATAGGGGTAAACCTCTTCAATATGCTCATCACTCGTGGCTTCACCCTCACTTCCACTTGAGGAAGGAGAAGAAGTAGCCTCCTCTTGGCTACTATAGATATCTTGATCCCTCATGATCATGGTTTTCTTTATGGGGCATTGAGAAGCAATGCGGCCATTCCCAATGCATTTGAAGCACTTGATATTACTAGTTCTATCTTGTGAACTAGCCTTTGGATTGATTTCCTCTATGTTTTTACCCTTATCATCCTTTTGCTTAGAAGGTGGTACTCCTAACACACTTGGAGCTTGGTCCTTCATTGTATAAGAGTAAGTGGTAGATTTTTTAGAAGATGGCTTTCTCTTTATTTGTTGCTCTACCCTTATAAAAAGTTGAACTAACTCATCGAGGTCCCTATATGGAAAAAGTTCAACCTTGTTTCTTACTTCCATATTTAAACTACTTAGGAACCTATCAATGCTTGTTCTTTCCTCCTCCCTAAGTCTAGCTCTCAAAAGGAGTAGTTCCATTTGTTGCCTATACTCTTCGACACTCATACTCCCTTGTCAAAGCCTTTGGAGCTTGTCCATAAGCTCCCTTTCATAGTAGGAGGGAATGTGCCTTTTCCTAAGGACACTCTTAATATCATTCTAATACTCTACTAGAGGATCCCCATGAATCCTTCTTTCCCTAACAAGGGAAGTCCACCAATAGAGGGCATACCCTTGGAAGCTAAGGGTAGCCAATGGAACTTTTCTTTCTTCACTAATATGATGACAAGCAAAAAGTTATTCAACCTTCATTTCCCAGTCTAGGTAGGCCTCAACATTATCTTTTCCATGGAAATATGGGAGACTAATGTTAACCTCTTGAGGCCTTCTATCATTTTCTCTTCTTTGGGAGTGATGTTTAGTATGTGACCTATGCCGCCCTCCATAATAGTCGCTAAGTTCTTCACTTAAACTCTTGCAAGAGTCATGACTACTATAGGCGACATGTTTTTCTCTTTTCATTTCTTTTATTAATTTTCTTCTTTCTTCCTATCTTATTATCTCTCTTTCATCTTGACTTATTTCTTCCACTATTTTTTTCCTTTTTCTTTACTCTCTTGTTTTTATTTCCACAATTTAAGGGATCTCAACTCATCAAATATCCTATACAAGTGGTCCTTAGGAGTAGAACCCTCACCATTAACACTAGATGAAGAATAAAGACTCATGTTGGTTCCTAAGTTGTGGTTCTTTCATGTTGGGGGTTTGAAAAAAAAAAGGTAAAAGAAACTATGGTTGAAACTAGTCAAAATAAACACTAAAAGAGGTGTGAAAGATAAGGTATAAACTAAAGGGTAAAAAGTAAGCTATCTAGGCGGTTTGACAATGGAAGGTAAAGAAAATTTAAAGCAAGCTAGACGGTTTCCTATGTAAAGGCTTGGATGACCCTTTGGAGGTCCCAATTGGCTCTTCACTTTGTCTACGCGGTATACACTAAGCTATTACATACAAATAGAGGTTTGGGTGGTCTCTTGGAGACTCCCAATACACCCCTGAAGAATGTCCAAATACAAGGAATTGCAATAGAAAAAATTCAGCACTCAATTGTTCTATTACAAAAAATTTAGCAAAGCAATTAAGGTCTTCAAATTTGTCTTCAATGCTTGTTTATTTTCTCAAGTGTTTCACTCAAAATTTGGTGAGGCTTTGGTTGCTTCAAATCCAATGGTGCTCCTAGGATGGTTAACCTCCAAGACTCAAAAATCTTTCTTCAAGCAATGCACCAATTTCCTTTCCAATCCTTATTGTAGGCAACACTTAAACATAAAAACAAAAACAAGAAAGAAACCAAAAGATGAAATGAAAGCTAAACCAAAAGGAAATTTAACATGACATGAATTGAATGAGATTCAAGGAAAAATAAAGCAAAAGGGAAACACCATAAGCCAAGGTGGAACACAAAGAAAGTCCTAGATTAGACTAAAAACATTAAAAACAAGACTCAAAGAAAAATTCTAGTTATGTCAATTTGGCAACACATCTAAAAGATGAACAACTCCAAGAAGTCAAATAGTATGAATGTATGAATACATGATTTTGATGATGCCAAAGAAGGATCAAACAAGGTTGCTTCAAAGGATAAGCATTGCTTCAAGATTAATACAAGGTTGCTTCAACAAAGAAAGCCTTGCTTCAAGATTAACTCAAGATCAAGCCTTGCCTCAAAACAAAGTGTTTCCAAGACTTCCAAGGCTCTGGTAATCGATTA
The DNA here is from genome assembly GCF_000004515.6 of Glycine max. Classification (NCBI taxonomy): domain Eukaryota; kingdom Viridiplantae; phylum Streptophyta; class Magnoliopsida; order Fabales; family Fabaceae; genus Glycine; species Glycine max. The sequence continues at coordinate 24,255,534 of NC_038251.2, read as the reverse complement.
CCAGGCAGTGTAATCGAGTACTAGAAGACAATTTTGAAAAATAGTTGTTAAAAGGGGTTTTGAATTTGAATTTTGAACCTGTAATCGATTACCAGATGTTTGTAATCAATTACCAGTAATGGAACTCTTGAAATTCAAATTCAAAAGTCATGACCCATCAAAATATAACTATGTAGTCGATTACTAGAAACCTATAATCGATTACCAGTGAAAAAATTCAGAAAAAGCTTTTTGAGAAGACATATCTTCAAACCATTTTGAAAAGGCACGAAGGGCCTATATATATGTGTGTCTGATTTCAAAAAAGCAAGAGAGAGATATTCCAAGAGAACTTCATTGTCAAATGTTCTCTTAACAACTCTTGGGCAAACACTTGCAAATCTATTGAGAGTGCATCTAGGAACTTCAAATTGTATTATCCACTCTAAAGGAGAGAAATCTTTCTGTTCTTCTCAGAAAGTCAATTGTAATCAAGAGACTTGTTGTCTCTTGGATTGTGAGTTTCCTGAACACAAGGGAAAATGATTCCTTGAGTGTTCAGAAGTTGTAAAAAGGATTTTTACAAAGATAGTGGAAAATCTCAAGTGGGTTGCTTGAGGATTGGACATAGGCACAGGGCGTTGCCGAACCAGTATAAATCAAGTTTGCATTTCTCTCTTCCCTTATCTCATTTATGTTATTGCAATCAATTTTTCCTTGCACGTTTAAAAGAACATTGTTAAATTGATTGCTAATTGTTCTTCTTCTGCATTCTAAGCCTATCATTTAAAAGGGGGGGTTTAAAAGTTTGTTAGTGGGAATTTTGAAACTTAATTCACCCCTTCCCTCTTAAGTTATTGAGGCCACTTGTCCAACAAATAGGCTTGTAATACAACTCAAAACAAGGAGCAATTTTCAAGCAAATCAAGCATACACATTTTTGTTATTGTTCTGAATGTGTATTTTGACGTTAATCTTTATCACCTTTTCTTGCTCATTTCTTTTTCATTTTTGTTCATTCTTTTTTCATTTTTTCGTACAGATGTCTATTTTATCCAGTTAAAATTTCAGCTCAAAACTTGAAGTATTCAAGTCGTAACGAAGTTAAGAAGACAGTGTGCTAGAACTGACTGTAGAAACAAAGCTTCATGATGAATCAAGAGTGATTCAAAGATGTTTTGATGATAACAAAGATGATAAAAAAAGATGATGACAAAGGTGATGACAAAAAGCTCAAAGGTCAATCAAAGAATGAGTTCAAGATATTCAAGATAGAGAACACTTCAAGATTCAAGAGGAAAGTTGATTTCAAGAATCAAGATTCAAGAGATCAAGATTTCAAGAGATCAAGATTTCAAGAATCAAGATTCAAGAGATCAAGATTCAAGACTCAAGATTCAAGAATCAAGAGAAGGCTTAATCAAGATAAGTATGAAAAGGTTTTCTCAAAAATTGTGTAGCACATGGATTTTTCTCAAAACATGTTTACCAAAGAGTTTTTACTCTCTGGTAATTGATTACCAGATTGTTGTAATCGATTACCAGTAGCAAAATGGATTTGAAAAAGTTTTCAAATGAATTTACAACGTTCCAATTGATTTCAAAAAGTTGTAATCGATTACAATGTTTTGGTAATCGATTACTAGTGCCTTTGAACATTGAAATTCAAATTCAAATGTGAAGAGTCACATCCTTTCACATAAAAGCTTTGTGTAATCGATTACACTGATTTGGTAATCGATTACCAGTGATTGTTTCTGAATAAATCAAAAGATGTAACTCTTCAAAAGGTTTTTTTGACTTTTTCAAATTGGTTTTAAGTTTTTCTAAAAGTTATAACTCTTCTAAATGGTCCTCTTGGCCAGACATGAAGAGTCTATAAAAACAAGGCTTTGATTTGTTTTTCAATACACTTTTTCAATCAATCTTATACAATCCTTTACAAGCCTTGAATCTCTTTGAACTTCTTATTCTTCTTTGTGCCAAAAGCTTTCCAAAGTTTTCTGGTTTTCTAAACCTTGAAAACTTGTGCTATTCATTCTTTTTCATCTCTTCTCCCTTTGCCAGAAAGAATTCGCCAAAGACTAACCGCCTGAATTCTTTTTGTGTCTCTCTTCTCCCTTTTCCAAAAGAACAAAGGACTAACCGCCTGAATTCTTTTGTGTCTCCCTTCTCTCTTGACAAAGAATTCAAAATGACACAGTCTGAGAATTCTTTTGATTCTTCCCTTTCCCTTATACAAAAGTGTTCAAAGGACTAACCGCCTAAGAATTCTTTTGTATCCCCATTCACAAAGTATCAAAGGTTTAACCACCTAAGATCTTTGTCTTAACACATTGGAGGGTGAATCCTTTGTGGTACAAGTAGATGGTACATCTACTTGGGTTTGACTGAGACCAAGAGAGGGTACATCTCTTGTGGATCAGTTCTAGTAGAGGGTACATCCACTAGGTTCAAAGAGAACAAGGGAGGGTACATCCCTTGTGGATCTTTGCTTGTAAAAGGATTTTTACAAGGTTGAAAGAAATCTCAAGGACCGCAGGTCACTTGGGGACTGGATGTAGGCACGGTTGTTGCCAAACCAGTATAAAAACTCTTGTCTGTTTGTCTCCTTCTTCCCTACTCTTTTACTTTCCGTTGTGCATTTTAATTTCCGCTTTTACTTTCTGTTAAGTTTCTCTTCTACTCCTTATTCTCTTAGCAACTTAGTAAAAGCCTTAGAAAAGTAATTTTTTAATTAGTAAAGATTTAGGAATAATTAATTCAACCCCCCCCCCTTCTTAATTATTCTGAGGCCACTTGATCCAATACTGACAACAGCCAGAATTTCAACATAGAAATCTAGTGTTTATGTTGCTTAAGGATTGGATAGTTACAATTTGTGTTTTCTTATGCTCAATTGTCTTGGATAACACAACTCAAGAGAGCTTAAGACTTATTTCAATTCACAAATCCAGCCCCAACTCAGCACCACAACTCAATTTCTTTATAGGCATCATATAGGAAACTTAGAAAACAAAACAAGTTCAACAATAAGACTACTTCTAGGAATTGATTTAGAACATGTTATGAACTAAATAACATGCATGAATTAGACCCAAAATTCAAATGATAGGCTAAAAATTGCAAGAATACATGAACAAAAAGTATCTAGAATTCAATCAACAAAATCAAAATTCAACACAAACTAGAACATAATGTGACAATTATTATGACTAAATATGACTCTAAGACAACATGAATGAAGTGATTTACACTTAAGATTTTTGTGTTTTCTTTTCTAATCAATATTTTTCAAGAAAATTGAGATCTAAGGGTTCAACACAAGAAGATCATGATTGAAAAATGGTAGAACCTAAAATCAACACAAAAACATGATTCAAGAGTAGATGCATACAATTTGAACAATAGAAATGCAAGAACAAGTGTATATCTAAGATTTAATTGGTTTTATTTTTTATTAATTTACTCTAAACAACACCAAACCACAAGATAATGGAGGAGATACATGGAGAAGACGATGAAGAACAAGGAATTAAAGTGAATTGACCAAACAAAAGATAGAGGAAGCAAAAGAACATCACCTAGATAAAGATGCTATGATACCACATAATGTAGCTCCATGTAGAGCTTGTAGGCCTTGGATATTCTTCCTCAATGGAGTCCTTTGCTTCTTGAAGATCAATGGCGGCAGAATGAAGAAGGAGGAATGGTGATTGGAGATGCCACTTCAAGGAAAAGATGAGTCAAGAACAAGCTCACCACCATAGGAAGCCATGGATAAGAGCTTGAAGATAGGAGAAGATGAGTGGAGGGAGAGGGAGAGAAGGGAACAAAATTTTGAGAGAGAAAAGAGGGAGAATAAGGTCTGAACTTTGAAATCTAATTTCTCAAATGATCAAAGTTTAAAAAAAAAAAGCACACACAAGGTCTCTATTTATAGCCTAAGAGTCACACAAAATTGGAGGGAAATTTGAATTTCTATTCAAATTTCACTTGAACTTGGATTTGAATTTCTGGAGCCAATTTGGTGCCAAAATTTCACTAATTATGAATAGTGAATTTTAGCTATAGTTCAAGCCATTAATCCAAGATCAAATCCAAGATTCTCCACTAAGTGTGCTTAGGTGTCATGAGGCATGTAAAGCATGAAGGATATGCATAAAGTGTGACTATATGATGTGGCAATGGGTGTAGCAAGCAAATGATGACCTCCACCTTAGGCTGGTCAAAAATTTAATTGGATTAGGCTTCTCTCAATTCAATTAAATTTCTCTCCCAACACACACATCAAATAGTGCACTTAATGCATGTGAAATTAAAAAACTACCCATAATACAAAAACTAGTCTAGGTGCCCTAAAACACAAGGGCTGAAAAATCCTACATTACTACAGTACCCTCCCTACACTATGAAGCCCTAAATACAAGGTCCAAAAATAATGAAACCCTAATCTAATATGTACAAAGATAAGTGGGCTCATACGTATCCCATGGGCCCAAAATCTACCAGAAGGCTCATGAGAATCCTAGGTCCTTCTTCTGCATCTCTGGCCCAATCTTCTTAGAGTCTTTTATCCAATACCCTTGGGGGGTAGGATCGCATCACAATCCATAGCAACCTAAGCATAGAAAAGGATTAAACTTTCCATACCTATTCAAACTCAAAAGTTGACTTTGTGAAGAGGAAGAAGGAAAGAAAGGGACTTTAGGTCCAAGATGGAAGCTTTCTCCCACTCACACAACAACTTCACACCATCCATATCACCCAAACCCCAAAAACCAACAGAAACCACATCAAAATCATGAAAATGAACACTTTTATGATCTTCCAAAAGTGCTCGTAAAGGGAAAATGAAAAGAGAAAACTCAAAAGGGAAGAATGAGAGTTTCTTACCACTAAACCAGTCTTAAAACTTGAAAAAATCACTGCTACAAGGTCCCTTAAGTCAAGGAAATTCAAGGTCTCACACTTTCTGTTGATGGGTTGTCTTGGAGAGAAAGAAGAAAGTGAAATGAGAGAGTTTATGTTTTTGGTTTAGATTTACTAAGGGTTTGTGAAGAGTTTATGACTCTCCTTTGCTTCTTTTTACACCCCACACTTCACTAAACCCACCCAACTGATGCAATCCTACCCCCAACGGCATTGGATAGAAGACTAAAAGATGATTGGGACAAAGATTCAAGAGAAGGCCTTAGGGTTCTCATGAGCCTTAGGGTAGATTTTAGGCCCATGGGATAAGTATGAGCCCACTTATCTTTGTACATATTAGATTAAGGTTTCATTATTTTTGGGCCTTGTATTTAGAGCCCCATAATGTAGGTAGGGTCCCCTAGAAATGTAGGATTTTCAGCCCTTGTATTTTAGGGCACCTAGACTAGTTTTTGTATTAGGGGTAGTTTGTAATTTCACCTGTATTAAGTGAATATTTGATGTGTGTGTTGGGAAATAAATTTAATTGAATTGGAAGAAGCCCAATCCAATTAAATTTTGGAGGGGGAGGTGAGCATTTGTTTGCTTCACCCCATTATCACATCATATAGTCACACTTTGCGCATATCTTTCATGCTTTACATGCCTCATGACACCTAAGCACACTTAGTGGAGAATCTTAGACTTGATCTTGGATTAGTGGGCTCAACCATAGCTAAATTTCACTAATCATAATTAGTGAAATTTTGGCTCCATAAATTTGATTTCAAATTCAAGTGAAATTTGAATAGAAATTCAAATTTCCCTCCAATTTTGTGTGACACTTAGGCTATAAATAGAGGCCATGTGTGTTCATTTTTTCAACTTTGATCATTTGAGAATTAAACTTTAAAATTTAGACTTCCTTTGAGGCACAAAGTTTCGTGCTCCTTCTCTCCCTCTCCCTCCACTCATCTTCTCCTACCTTCAAGCTCTTATCCATGGCTTCCTATGGTGGTGAGCTTCTTCTTGACTCATCTTCTCCTTGAAGTGGCGTCTCCATTCATCTTTCTTCCTTCTCCATTCCACTACCATTCATCTTCAAGAAGCAAAGGACTCCATTGATGAAGAAGATCCAAGGCCTACAAGCTCCACATCGAGCTACGTCAAGTGGTATCAAGAGCATCTTCATTTAGGAGATGTTCTTTTGCTTCCTCTAACTTTTTGTTCGGTCAATTTTCTTTATTTCCTTGTTCTTCATCTTATTCTCCATGTATATCCTTCATTGTCTTGTGGTTTGGTGCTATTTAGAGTAGATTCAAAAAATAAACTGATTAAATCTTAAATCTTCACTTGTTCTTGCATTTCTATGGTTCAAATTTGATAGATCTACTCTTGAATCATGTTTTTGTATTGATTTTAGGTTCTATCATTTTTGTAAATCATGCAGGTTTCGATGATGTCAAAAAGAATTTGCTTGACAAAGGGGGAGAATGTGAATCATGCATATCTTGATGATGTCAAAAAGAAATCACTTGATTGTCATCATCAAAAAGGGGGAGAATGTGAATGTATGTATACATGGTTTGATGATGCCAAAGAAGAATCAAACAAGGCCGCTTCAAAGGATAAGCATTTGCTTCAAGATTAATTCAAGATTGCTTCAACAAACAAAGCCTTGTTTCAAGATTCACTAAAGATCAAGCATTGCCTCAAAACAAAGGATTTCAAAGTCATGCAAGGCTCTGGTAATCGATTACCAGGAAGTGTAATCTATTACCAGAAGGGAAGAATGAAAAAAAGTTGTTGAAAAGGGTTTTGAATTTGAATTTTGAACATGTAATCGATTACCATATGTCTGTAATCGATTACCAGCAACGGAACTCCAGAAATTCAAATTCAAAAGTCATAACCCTTCAAATTATAATTGTGTAATCGATTACACAAACATTGTAATCGATTACCAATGGAGAGTTTTAAAAAAATCTGCCAACAGTCACATCTTTTCATTGGATTTGTGAATGGCCATCAAAGGCCTATAAATAGGTGACTTGGGCACGAATTTTATGAGAGAGTTTTGCTTGTTAAAAATTTCTTATCCTCTCAAAAGGAAATGAGAGAGATTCCAAGAGAACTTCATTTCCATATGCTCTCTCAAAAGAAACTCTTGGGCAAACACTTGTAAATCTATTAAGAGTTTCTCCATGGACTTCAATTGTAATATCCTTCTCTTCAAGAGAGAATTCTTCTTTCTTTCTTCTCATTCAAAGAGATTGTTTAAGGGACCGAGGGTCTCTTAAGTTGTAAGTAATGCTGAACACAAGGGAAGGGTTGTCCCTGTGTGGTTCAGACTTTGTAAACGGATTTTTACAAAGGGAGTGGAAAATCTCAAGTGAGTTGCTTGAGTACTGGACGTAGGCACGGAATTTGCCGAACCAGTATAAAATTGTGTTTGCATTCTCTCTTCCCTTATCTCATTTACTTTATTGCAAACAATTTTGCCTTGCATGTTTAAAGAACATTATTAAATTGATTGTTGTTGCTTCTTCTGCATTCGAAGCATATCCCTCTTAAGATTATTGAGGCCACAAGGTCCAACAATTTTCAGTCATAATCTTCTTGTGCTGAACCTTTAGATCTAAATTTTATTCCAAAATATTGATTAGAAAAAAAAAACACAAAAATCTAAGTGTAAATCACTTAATCCATGTTGTCTTTGAGTCATGTTTAGTCATAATAATTGTCACATTATGTTCTAAGTTTGTGTTGAATTTTGATTTTTTTGATTGAATTCTAGATACATTTGTTCATGTATTATTTTCATTATTAGCCTATCTTTTGAACTTTGAGTCTAATTCATGCATGTTATTTAATTCATAACATGTTCTAAATCAATTCCTTGAAGTAGTCTTGTTGTTGAACTTTGTTTTGTTTTCTAAGTTTCCTATATGATGCCTATGAAGAAATTGAGTTGTGGTGCTGAGTTGTGGCTAGATTTGTGAATCAAAAAAAAGTCTTAAGCTCTCTTGCATTGTGTTATTCAATAAATTTGAGCATAAACAAACACAAACTATAATTATCCAAGCCTTAAGTAACATAAACATTATTTTTAATTTCTAGGTTGAAATCGCTGGTGCTGGCAGCTTGAACATAAGAACTTGTAAAAATTACTGCGAATTGGTCACTGTGAATTCTCAGCTAAAATTTTTACTGAATTTTCTAGACATCTGGAAAAAAATTATAAAAAAATAAGCAAGTGATTTGGATAACATGAAAAAATACGAAAAATCACACAAGTTGGCAGGAAAATCAATGTCTAGAAAAAAAGTGAAAAGGAAGTGTGCTTGTTGTTTTGGCACGAAATTTGTTCTATAATTGGTGCCTATTTTATACCAATCTTAGTTATGAAATTTAAATTGAAAATTAGTGTGAAAACAAGTGCCAAAACTAGTGGTTTCTTGAGTCTTATTGTTTTAGTTTTTTTTTACTCTACTCTAGAGCCATTCTAGGTTTCTCTTTGAGTCATAGCTTGCTTTTGTGTGATTCTCATTGCTTTAATTGTTGAATAATCCTTGAAAATTTTTCTTGTTAAAAATATATTGGTTTAGCTTTCATTTCATTTTTTGGTCTTTGTTTATTGCTTGTCTCTTTGTTTCCTTGTTTGTGAGTTGCCATATAGGAAATTGGAAAGGAGGATTGGTGCCATCCCTTGAAGAATTTGAGTCAAGAAGCAAGGGGCCAACCACCTTAAGAGCTATTGGACTAAGAAGCACTCCAAATTGAGTGAATTACCAAAGAGAGAACAACCACCAAAATTGAGGACTGTTTGTAATTTTGTAATTCGCAATTTACTTACCTTCATTGCTTTCAAGTTTTGTAACAAAAAGGCCTTTCATTGGAAGTGTTTTGGGAGCCTCCAATAGGTTACCAACTTCAATTTGTGTGTAATAATTTTAGGCAATTTTCCCTTAGGATAGTGAGTGTTTTTTTGGGAACCTTAAATGTGGTCATCCATACACTCCTAGGATTCGTCTAGTTTACATTTCTTGAACTTTAATTTCTTGCTTACTTTCATAGCTTATTTTCTTTACTAGTCACACCTAGTTTATCTTGTTATTGCATAATACTTTCTTCTTCCTTATCACACTTATCTTGAGTTCCTTTGGAACCCTAGCTTTTACCTTTTTGCAAACCCCCAACAAGAAAGAACCACAACTTTTCCTTCTAGTGTTAATGGTGAGGGTACTAGTCATAAGGACCCTCTATCTAGAATCTTAGATGAGTTGAGTTCCCTCAAGTTATGGAAAGAAAAACTATAAAGAAAAGAAAAAGGAAAGGAGATGGTAGAAATAAATCAAGATGAGAGGGAAAAAATAAGGGAAGAAGAAAGAAGAAAAATACTAAAAGAGTTGAGAAAAGAAAAGTATGCCACCTATGGTAGTCATGACTCTTGTAAGAGCCTAAGTGAAGAACTTCGTGACTATTATGAAGGAAGGCATAGGTCACATCTTAGACCTCACTCCCATAGGATAGAAAAGGAAAAAAAGCTTCAAGAGGCTAACATTAACCTCTCATACTTCCATGGGAAGGACAATGTAGAGGCTTACTTAGATTGGGAAATAAGGGTAGAGCAAAAACTTAAAAGAAAGTCTACTTTAAAATCTTATGGCTCTCACTCTTATCCAAAGAAAGACCAAGGTCTAGGAATCTTAGGGACAGCACCTTCTAACCCCAAAGATGATAAGGGGAAGACAATAGAAAAGCAACCCCCTAAGGCTAGTATGCAAGAGAAGACTAGTTCTATAAAGTGCTTTAAATGTCTTGGAAGAGGACACATTACTTCTCAATGCCCCACCAAGAAAACCATGATTATGAGGGGCCAAGACATTTATAGTAGCCAAGATGAGGCTACTACTTTACCTTCCTCTAGTGAAAGTGAAGAAGCAAAAGGGGAAGAATCTAGTGAAGAAATCTACCCCTAAGAAGAAGGACAACCATTAATGGTTAAAGAGGAGTGTAAGGAGGTAAGTGTCTCCTCCAAGAGGTTAGCTAAGAAGGAAAGTCATTTTACAATAAAGACAAACATTAAAGAAACTTCCCCTCTTAGATAACCTCCACATTTTCTCCTTTGTAAAAAGACACTTGTTAGCATTGCCACATCTCTTGGGCTTGAGGTTATTCCTCAAGTAAAGGAGTTGTTGGATGAAGGTTTGGTTCGTAAGAGCTTAAATCCTTGTGTTTTGTTGGTGCCCAAAATAGGTATTATTAGGCACCAAATCCCTAAAATAGGTGGTATGATGAATGTGTTCAGTGGTGCAACCCTCTTTTGTAAAATCACTCATGCACCCAACATCTTCATGATTTGTGTACATAGGGAATCATTAGGTAGGTTTGTTCTTATTTTTAGTTTCAATACAAACTTTGGTGCTCATATGGGACACCTTAGGTTTGTCGTACTTTTTGCTAGAAATAATCAACATGAAAATACAGAAAAATGTATGTTTTATTGCATTACTTTCCATAATTTTTTAAATAGTGATCAAGGGGTTCCCACGAACCCTAAGAGAATAAAGGTCATTCCTGAGTGGCCCACTCCACCAAGTATAAGGAAAATTTGGGGCTTCCATGACTTAACAAAATTTTACAAAAGGTTTGTCCCATATTTTTCTATACTTGTAGAACCACTCATTGAGTTGGTGAGGAACCATGTTCCCTCATGGGAAGATGCCCAGGAAATGGGTTTTTAGACCTGACCTTATTCCAACATACCAAACGCCACTAATATATGTTTTTATTCTTTTTATAGGTGTTGAGGGAAGAGGCCCAGAGTTTCAAGAACCTTTGGATTTGAGGTCAATTCCTTTTCAGGGGGGGAATGATGCAATTCTACCCCCCAAGGGGATTGGATAGAAGACTACAAGAAGATTGAGCCAGAGATGCAAGAGAAAGCCTTAGGGTAGATTTCGGGCCCATGGGCTAAGTATGAGACCACTTATCTTTGTACATATTAGATTAAGGTTTCATTATTTTTGGGTCTTGTATTTAGGGCTCCATAATGTAGGTAGGGTACCCTAGAAATGTAGGATTTTTCAGCCCTTGTATTTTAGGGCACCTAGACTAGTTTTTGTATTAGGGGTAGTTTTGTAATTTCACATGCATTAAGTGAATATTTGATGTTTGTGTTGGAAAATAAATTTAATTGAATTAGGAGAAGCCCAATCCAATTAAATTTTGGAGGGGGAGGTGAGCATTTGCTTGCTACACCTCATTGCCACATCATAATATATTAATGGGCTGAACCATAGCTAAATTTCACTAATCATAATTAGTGAAATTTTGGCTCCACAAATTTAATTTCAAATTCAAGTGAAATTTGAATAAATTCAAATTTCCCTCCAATTTTGTGTGACACTTAGGCTATAAATATAGGTCATGTGTGTGCATTTTTTCAACTTTGATCATTTGAGAATTAAACTTCAAAGTTCAGACCTCCTTTGAGGCACAAAATTTTGTGCTCCTTCTCTCCCTCTCCCTCCACTCATCTTCTCCTACCTTCAAGCTCTTATCCATGACTTCCTATGATGGTGAGCTTCTTGTTGACTCATCTTCTCATTAAAGTGGCATCTCCAATCATCTTTCTTCCTTCTCCATTCCACTGCCATTCATCTTCAAGAAGCAAAAGACTCCATTGATGAAGAATATCCAAGGCCTACAAGCTCCACATGGAGCTACATCACCACCATTTCTCAGGACTCAAGGTTCATCCACTTAGGTCCAAACACTCTAAAACTCATGAAAACGTACATACAACATGACATATAGATAACATAGGCATAAATATAACAACCCATCATCTCATAATTGATTAATTAATTAATTACATGCACTTAAATTAAATTTCATTGCTCTTGAAATCTAATTAAAACATTTAATCAAGCATTATAGAAACTACAATGTTACAAAGGTTCAGACGATAGAAACAGATTTCGCAAAACAAAATGTGTTTCCAAACAAAATCAAATTCAAACCCTAGATCAATTTAAAATGGAAGATAAATAGAAAGTGTATAAGACAGAAAGATATATAATTGTTCATCTCTACCATTGAGAATACGTCCAGTTCTTGGCTAACAGCGAAGTTTCACTAACTTCACAAATGTTACAAGTATTAGTTACTGCTACTTTTGGCTCTACAACTTAAGCTTTACACCAAGCTTGAAACAAACCAATATTCTTTGTCCTGCCAAGTTACTGCTAGCTAAAAATAAATCAAAAGATTTGAAGTTCGTTTGCTCACTGACTAACTCTTAATTGTCTTACAAACAAATATGAAAGCTAAGCTCTTAGTCTTTTCTCTTAGCATATACAAGGTGTTTTGAGAGTGTTTCCAACTTTCCAAGAATATACATAATGCTTTTTATAGAAAGTGTGAATGGATGCATGTAGGATTCGTATCCCATTTCTTCAAAGCTTTTGGTATTTATAGGCCTTCTTCAACAAGTGTTCATTGTCTTTAAACAAATAGCTCATGTTTGAAGTTTGTGGTCGTTGGAGCATTTAATGTTTGCATTAAATGCACATACTTCTTCATGCTGGAAAATCTCTCTTGTTAGCTTTCGTGTAGAACACTTCAACAAGAAACTATTTCCTTTGCGTTAGAGTAAGTCTGTCATAGTAGAGCACGTCTTTTGATACTTTTGATCTTTAAAGTGATGAAAGTTCCTTTGCGCTTTAGGATTCGACAGATCCTAGGAGAATGTCATCTAAGATAGTTCCTACAAAATGGATCGACACAAAGTACTAAATTAGATTCTCAAATGCACACTTTAATGATGTACCATAGATACATGAGGCATAGTCTGATATCGCATAAGACACAACTTTTAACCTTTGTATTTATTTGCATCCAATCAAAAATAATTAAGGGTCATAATTCGTTGTAAGACACAAATATTTTTTGACTTAACACCTTCTTATATAACTTGTTTTGCTCTTAAGTTATCTCTTTCTCACCTTGGGCACACAAGCTTTGTGAAAACCTTTGTGAAAATCATTTACAAGTGACTAAAAGCTATCTAATAAACTTGTTTTTGTGAAATTGGAGTTGGTGTCGTTGGAAGCTCTTTCAAGAACTTTTTTTTTTCAAACCCTTTGTGAAAACCTCCTTAAGAAAACTTTCATCTTAAGAAACTCCCTTTGTTCATTGTATTTCAGTTGGTAGTAGAGCTTGGTCTCTTAGGTTGAGCTCCTGACATAGTAGAGGAACAAAAGATCTTGAAGATGGAGAACAAGAGACAAGTTGTGAACAAGCCATCTCTCTTCAAAGGAGAAAAGTATTACTACTAGAAGTAGAGGATGATTGCATTCTTCAAGTCATGCCATATTGATATGTTGGATATTGTTGAAAATGACAATCACATCCCATATAATGAAAACATGAATGAGATTCCAAGAAACAGATGGACTAATGAATAAAGGCAAATATATCTACTTAACTCAAGAGCTAGAAATTCTATCATGTGTGCCTTATCTAAAGCAGAGTACAACAAAGTCCATAGTTTCAAAAGTACTAGAGATATGTGAGACACTTTTGCGTTAACATATGGGAGTTCCACTAAGGTAAAAAGAAACAAATTCAAACTCCTTACTCGTAGATTAGAGGCCAAGGCCCCCTACCCCATAACATATATTTGTCCCTAGCAATGGAGCAGGGTGGACTCGAGTAGTAGTCACCTGCTAGTCGTCTTACCGGATAAATATTGACCTTGTTTCCACTTGTTACCCGCACGGATAACTGTTAAGCAGATACCTGAGAATTTTTTTAATAGTCGCGGATATCCACGAGTATCTGTGGATATTAAAAAAATACTTTTACCATAATTTTTATTTATTTTCATATTTTGTTTTAAAAAATAACTTTAATAGTTACAAGTAAAAATTATTTAAATATATTTGTACACAAAAAAAATTCAACGAAAAATATCGAAATCAGTCTTGATCTTTCCCTCTGATTAATTCCCATCAACGTTTCACAAAAATATCTTAAGTCTTACTTCTCCTAAATTGAGTTTTCAGACAAAAAATGCTCTCAAACATACTTTTGGGGAGTAACTAAATATAACTCCAACTAAATATAACTCCTAAATATAATTTGAGAATTATCCCACCGAAAATCCAAACACATCCTTGAATAGTTGAAACTGATGTTTGAAAATAAAAACTCAAACTCTACTTTATGACACCCAACACATTCTATAAGCAATAACTACAATATATTTTTTCCGTTAAAAACCTACAATATATTTCTCACCACTAATTACAATAGTGCCTTAAAGATATTTATTTTCTTATAGCATAAAGATATTTAATTTTAAACTACCAAATCAATTGCATTATTTTAGTGATTTATCGATTAACTAATGATAATAGTGCTTTAATTTTTGATAAAAAAAAATATAGTGCTTTAGTTTCATGCTTACAATATTGTTAAATAGATAACATCATTTAATAAAAATAAATACTAACCGTAACGAGAATCCACGGATATAGATATCATGATATTCGTTCCCACCCATTAACAAGCAAATAATGAAAAATACTTGTATCACGGTACCCATTAAAAATACCTATTTTCTATCTATTGTGGATTTTATCCACACATATCAGTGGGTGAGTTTTTTTGTCATCCTTATGTGAATACAAAATGCCAATAATCCATTATAGTTTGGCCATAATTTATTATATGGTAAAAAAATCAACATAAGTTTAAAATAAAATAAAAATAGGTACAAATCAAACGGTAAAAAAATATTTTATTTTATTTTATTTATCTTTTTTCTTACCTTCTCAACAACTTTAACACAATTTTTTTCTCTTCATTTTGACGTTTTCATTTTATTTCTTTCCAACCAAACAATTTATGTTTTATCATATTTCGCACATATTTATCTTCTTTTCTTACCTTTTTACTTCCCTTTCGTCTATTTCTTCTCCCCCTACCAAACATAGCATAAAAGTACTTTAAAATGTTCATATATTTAATAATAAATAAAATAAGATGGAATGAGAAAAAATGAAATGGAATACTATATAAAAACAATAAAATTATTATACTTGTTTGGTTCCATTATGTGTAAATACAAAAATTGTAAGGAAATTAAAGAATAAATAAATTAATTCTATCCTACATTCTTAAATTTGAAAAGAAAAAATTATTAAAATAAACTTGAATGCGTTATATTATATATATATATATATATATATATATATATATATATATATATATATATATATATATATATATATATATATTACCTACAAGTCATTTGTCTGAGTGGTCTTGGACTCGATATTCTTAAGTAAGGTCTCAAATTCAAACCTTGTGGATGGAAAAAAAATTGATTGAGAGAAGAGACCCCACTAAAGATAGTCACTCAAGTTCCCCAGGAGAGATTATTCATCAGCAAAGTTGGTGGATACTCAGCACCAATCACTACTACAAAGGTGTCTTTTAATGACGGTTTTAGAATACTTTTAATGACGATTTTCAACTGTCGTTAAAATGATCATCACTAAAGGTTTATGTCTTTTAATGATAGTTTATACCCATTGTTAAATGTCGACTTTCAAAGAGTTTTTAAAATTGTTTTCAAATAGGTATCTTAAATGTCTCTGAACTTTGTTTTCAAAGACAGTTTTGGGAAAAATCATCTTTGAAAGTCAAGATATAACGACAGTTTCTAGCAAAATCATCTTTAAATGTATTTTTTTTAAAAAAATTTGTGTAAACCATCGTAAAATGCAAGCTACACATAAGAGGAATAGATTTCCAAGCTGGATTTGTTGTTATTCTGAAAATCAATCCCCACAATTATATTTTTGTCAAAATGTTAATACCGCAAAAATGACATTTCAAAGCCATACATTAGTATTCAAGGACATTATGCAACAAGTACACACATTCGTGTGTGATACAAAAAAATTAACCATAGGATAAACGTGTTTAGAAACATGACTTTTGGTGGTTGTTATGCCCCCACAATAGAGTAAATGATGGTAAGTTGAAGCAATAGTTAAATACAACTAATAAGAATTTTCATTGCTTAAATCTTTGGCAACTTGTTTTATAGAGCTTCTATTTTCATGTCCCATTACCTGGAGTGTAGAACTAGCCATTTAAAAAAAACCTTAATAGGTAGTAATTAGAACAATAAATACAAAAATGAAGCAGGTAAAATGAAAATACACTATGCTCAATAAATTTTGTTTTCATTCTTTTTCTCCTTTTAGTCTTCTTTTGGAGAATGAGGCCATGAGGGTGTAATCTACCATCACCATAATAGTTCATTGAACTAATTCTATATATATACTAAAGCAACAAGTATACATTATTTTATATCTTCATCTTTACATTCTAAGACCTTTGATTTATATAATAGCAAGAAAATGCATAGAAAGAGAAGATGATAAGAGTTGAGAGAAGGTTCATGAACAAAACTGTACAAGGAGAAAAAACCTCACTCTGCAGTTGTATAAAGGAAAAAAGTTATGATACTCTAAACATATGTATACAAGAACTTATGCGAAAGAGGATTGAAAAAGTATTCTAAACATATGTATACAATTCGTTGTATACAAGAACTTTATATTTATATTTTACTTTTTTTCATTTTATATTCATTCTTTTTTCTCTTGTATATGATCATTTTGGTTTTGTGGGGTCTTTGTTTCTTTATTTCTCTTTTTCTAAGTTCTAGGGTGGTAAAGGGTAGCTAGGGAGAGTAAACATGGGCTGGACATATCACTTGAAATCATGTGTGTGCACTCCACTATGTTAACCCACATTTCTTTTCTTATTGTGCATTTCTTTTCTTTTCTTCATGATTAAATTTCAACCAAATATTCACAGAGAGATATATTTTCATTAATGATAAAATCTTGTATAATTATTATTTGTAAAGTCTAAATTTTAGTATAGTAAAAAATGTTATTAAATAATTTTGTATAATTATTTTATAATAATCATTGTGAAGAATACAATAATTTTTCATATTATTGGTGAACTAAATATACATCAAATAAAACTTATATAAGAAAATAAAATAAAATTAATTCACATGATAGTTAGTGTGAAAATTTTGTTGCAAATTTCTTTTTTACTAATTTGATTGAAAAATATATTATAATTAAGGTAACTATTTAAAAGATAACTATTATTAATGAATAAAAAAGGAAAAAAGATAACTATTTTGTGTGTGTGTGTGCGTGTGTGTGTGTGTGTGTTTTCATAGTTTAGTTGAAAATACTAACACAAGGTTTCAGTTTTAAATGTTTTCCAAAGGAGTTTTCAACCTTAGTAAGAGTCAAAAATAGTAAATAGTTCATAGTATAAAACACTGCAGAGGGAGAGAGAGAAAGAATTGATTTTTATATATTGCTTTACCCCAAACTTGGGCTACGTCCAGTCCTTATCCTTTACGATGAAATCTCACTAACACAACTAGCTATTGTTAGACCAACCAACAATTGATTTCAACAACTTGCTAGCAACCCCACTAGACTTCACATCTAGGCACTACTAGACCAGCAACACCACTGGTTACAACATTTGTCAGCCACTTGTTAGACTTTCAACAACAAAGGGTTTTTGTGTTTGGACTATACAGAGACAAATTTCTCCTAAAAAGAGGGTTTCCACTTAGGAAATTATAATATCATACTTCTATCTAAGATTTATTTTACTTTACAAGCTTTTACAAAAGTAAGGTCACTCTCTATTGAGAAAATTGAAGCAACAATGGTAGATTTCTCACACAGAGAACTTGGCTTGAGTTTCTCTTACTTGGAAGGCTTCAACTTGACTTAATGCTCCTTAATGACCTCTTAAATATCCAAAGAAGACCTTTTAAGTGGAGCCCACTCAATGAATAGACTTCTAAAGGAAGTAGACATAGATGACAACTGTCATGTCATGATACCTAGCATGGTCACTCTGAGGTTCCCATTCTGACGAACCTTTTTTATCAACATTTTGAAGTTACATTAGAATGAAGATTCTAATGTTATTTGAGAAAGGATCCATACTGGCCATAGATGCTTTTGATGAAGTTCAAATGATATGTCTTTCTAAAGTAGTATAGCTTCATCAATCTTACCACTTTTTCACAACACAAAGTATTTTGAAATAGATTGCTTCATAAAAACAAGGGGGATGTGTTGGATCAAGTGGCCTCGAAATAATTAAGAAGGGGGGGGGGGTTGAATTAATTATTACTGAACCTTTACTGTCATACCCTAATTTCGTCCGGGGATTATTACTTGATAATATGAAACCTTTGATCGGCCTCTTTGAGATACTTGTTATCCTTTGTTTCACAATATGTGAAGTCCCGAGACATGCCGGAAATCAAAAGGAAGCAGGCTTACGCGATCCGTGAAATTCCGTAATGTGGCGGAAACCAAAAGGAGGTGTTGTTACGCAATCCGTGAGTTTTCGTAACTTCTTCGAAAGCTAAAAAAGAGTAAATACATGATCCGTAAGGATCCGTAACCTTACGGAAAGAAAATAAGTATCGTTACGAAATTCGTAAAGTTTCGTAACGTTACGGAAAAAGAATCACCAAAAAAGGTAAAGGGGGGGGGTGAACTTATCAAGATAGGGGTGTAAATAGCAATTCAAATCTAGGCCCTTCCGGAACATTTTGGAAGTTGGATTGCTTAAGGAGGAAGCAACTGGGCGGCAAGCTCCTCCACCTTTTTGAAAAATGGTTTCTGAGGCTTCCGTGGCTTCCGTAATGCTTTCGTAAAATTTCCGAAAAACCCTGGGTAAGCATATTCCACTTAACATTGGTGAAAGGGAAGAAAAAAAAGATGAAAATCAAATTCGAAACACTTCCGTAAGGCTTCCGTAACTTTTCCGTAAAATATGAAAAGGGGGGTGAACTTAGTAATTCGGGTGCGCTTAGAAATCTTCTTCATTAAGTCTATGGGCAGCAAGCACGTCCCTTTTTTCTTATAAATAGGGGAGGGGGGAGGTGTTTCAAAATGTTCAAGACCCTTGGCTATGCATTTCGGCTATTTTGGGCAAAAAAACACGTTTTCGTGAAGAAAAATCGAGTCGAAGTACTTCCGTAACGCTTCCGTAAGCGATTCTGTGGAAATTCTTCATCGTTCTTCGTCGTTCTTCACCGTTCTTCATCCGTTCTTCGTTCTTTCTTCGTTCTTCAACGGGTAAGTTTTTGAATCCGAGACTTTCAATTCATTTCTTGTTTTGTGTACTTTCACTTTAATTTCATTTACTTTCAGTTTTTTTTTCTTTCATTTTTAACGTGCTTTAACCGTTTATTTAAGCCGTTTTCTCACCTAATAAATGATAAAATAAATTTCAACCGATCATTTGAATGGTAATATCCGTTAATTTCTGTTAAAATGAATTCCAACCGTTCGGTCGTGCCGTAATCACATTGGAAATCAAAAAAAAGGTAAAATAATAATATAATAATCAAAAAATACCTTTTAGTAAAATAAAAGCGGAAAAATCAATCGGACGCTTTCTCTTTGGGATTTCTCATTCTTAATTGAATTGACTAATAACTAAAGTGAAACTAAGGCTAAAATCAATTCGCCAAGTCAAGCTCGTCCACAAAAAATCACTAAAAAAAGGGATTTGAAAGTTTATTATCTCAGTCTTTCTTACCAAGTTAATGGATCATTTTTAAGGTCCAACACCTTTAAATGATCACCTTTCAAGTAAAAAGAAATCGTGTGATTCACCCTTAAGAAAGAACTACGTAGGTCTGATTTCCTCTTCGATGGAGGGTACGTAGGAGTAAGAGCCCCGCTTTTGTCGACCTCAAAAAAATAAAAAAGAAATAAAGTTAACGCAACACAATTTCCACAATTCTAAAAAATAGGCTGTTGTCCTTTGAGACAAACGTGAGAGGTGCTAATACCTTCCTCAAACGTAAATACAACTCCCGAACTTAGAATTTTCATTTTGACCGGTTTACTTCGGTTTTTCCGACATTTTCCACAAATAAACGTTGGTGGCGACTCCACGCATCTTTCCTCCTTTAGAAAGCGCACCCGTGAGCCACGCCTTCGCTCGCCCGCAAAAGGGCACATTGCGACAGTTGGCGACTCCACTGGGAACCTTTTTGTGAGTTAGGCCTATTCTAAGGAATTGTGGAATTGTGAAACCTTGTGTGTGCATTTATTGAACTGTGTAAAGTGTGAATAACTGCTGTCTTTTTTCACATTTTTACACTAAGCACCCACGGGTTTGAGTAAAAAATGGGGCCCTATACCCGGGTTCATGGGAATTTAAGGAGTGGAGGTGAATCTATGATCATGCTAGGTCTCTGACTTGCTTGATAATAGTGAAACCTCGTCTAGAGCTTTCTCTCTTTATAATATGTTGTCGCTGGTATTCCATACCGCCACAATATTATTATCTTGAGTGATGATACCTCTAGAAAACAACCGTGTGAGTTATGAATCTTTGGGAGTAGTTATTAGAGACCCCTAGATACTATCCTATAGGTCCCTAAAATAGGGGCACAGAGCAAACACGTTGCGTGCCGTTTTAAACACTGCCATGCATGTAGTCCTAAATGTCATATACGCCTTTGCTTGTAATTATTTATGGATATTGTCGTACTCTGTGCATCCCCCTGTTGCGCTTTTGCGCATCTGCATCATGCCGTCACACATGCGTTGTATGTGGGTCTTGTCTTTTGTCGTGGGAAGTCGAAAGATCCATATCGTCTTCTTAACTGCACACATGGGGCACTGCGCCCCCAAATGCGTAGTAAGGAGAGATGATTTTTTGGGCCCTCGTGTCCGTAAATGCATTCATATCATGCACCGCATAAACATCTCTTCAGCATCATAATGAACATATCGTTCCTGCATTTGTCCGTTATCACATTCCCATTTTGCATGAGTCATTGCATCATCATGCATATGCGTTCAACATACTTTTTGTTCTACATGTTTGCTCATACATGATCCTTGTATTTTCCTCTACAAAACAAAAACAAAAAAAGGGAAGCATGAAAATTCATGATGCATTCTTAGTTGCATGTGTTAGGTACCATGAGCCAACCATGTTGGGATCATAAACTCATTTCTAAAATTAAAAAAAAAACACAAACAACAAAACAAAATGATTGAGCATGGTACCTAATGCGTGGTTAATTAAGAAAGGATGCCTCTTCGGGCATCTCAATCTCATAATTACATTTTCCATGCATAGCATGCGTATTCTCGAGTCTTTCATCCCTATGAAATGTTGTTGAAGTATTGGCAATCAAAATTGCCATTCCCTAGGTTATGGGGTTGAACCAAGCTCGTGCTTTTACAAAAAGGTTCATCGAGTCAAGTTGAAGTATGGAAGTAACCATCTTGCAAAAAATTGGGGCAAAAGATGGATCGTGTTACATCGTTGCTTCGTCTACTGCCAAACACATTTAGGGCTGTCGATGTCCCTGTTACTTCCAGTTTCACCTTGACGAAGATGTCAAGGACCATGTTGAAAATCTAAATTGATTCAACCCCATATCCTATGTAAAAATAATACTTCAACTGTGCATCATTCACATACATCCATGCTTTTCATTGGTTACATTGTTCATTGCATTCTTTCCTTAAAAAAAGAGAGAGAGAGAGAACTTAATCATTGTTATAAAAAAGAAAAGAACACGCTTTACGGCGCCCTTATCGAACCCGTGCTAGAACTAGAGTAATGGGTAAAGCGGAGGAGGTACAAGAGTAGATGGAGGCTGACATGGAGGCCATGAAAGAGCAAATGGCCACAATGATGGAGGCCATGATGGGCGTGAAGAAGATAATGGAAGCCAATGCGGTTGCAATTGCCGCTACCAGCGTTGTTGCTAAGGTGAACCTGATGTCCCCATCCGGCAACAACCAAATGAATCATCCAACCTCAGATATGGTAGGCAAAGATTTGGGAAGTACGGGCGGCCCCCATGATGTGCAAATTCAAAACGAGCACGCCTTCCCGCCATATGGCTTGCCTCTCAACTATACGCCACCCAATGTGGCGTACACTCCCAATAAGAATATCAATAACTCCACTCCTATACCCATTGAGAGCCAACAACCCTGAACTGATCATGCACATGTCTCTTAAACCGTAGGGGAGACACATGAAATTCCCCACCACAATCTAGCCGACTTCGAGCCTTGCCTCGGATATGCCACTGAAAGGCAGGCAATTGATGGTATACCCCTACAAAACCCTTTGGAGGGCCCTCAGTATCACCCCCAGCTACACCTCTTGCATTCCACAACAAGTAAAAACCCTCATGCTATGGCAGAAATGGGAAAGTTGGATCATCTAGAGGAAAGGCTCAAGGCTATTAAAGGAGGTGAAGATTATGCCTTTGCTAACCTAGAAGAGTTGTTCCAAGTGCCCAATATCATCACCCCTCCCAAGTTCAAGGTGTTGGACTTTGACAAGTACAAGGGGACTACTTGCCCCGAGAACCATCTAAAGATGTATTGTTGAAAGATGGGGGCATACGCAAAAGATGAGAAATTGCTGATACATTCCTTCCAAGAAAGTCTTACTGGGGGTAGCTGTTACCTGGTACACTAACTTGGAACCTTCCCGAGCCCATGATTGGAAGGACCTAATGGTTGCCTTCGTTAGGCAGTGTCAGTATAATGGCTTTGGATAGGATGCAACTACTGAACATGTGCAAAAAAAGGGGCACGGATCTTTCAAAGAATACGCCCAAAGGTGGAGAGACCTGGCAGCTCAAGTGGCACCTCAATGACGGAGAAAAAAATGATGACAATGATAGTAGACACATTACCAGTATTCTACTATGAAAAGATGGTGGGCTACACACCTTCAAGCTTTGATGATATGGTCTTCACCGAAGAAAGGATCAAAGTGGGTCTAAAAAGAGGCAAATCTGATCATTATGCTTTGATAAATGCAAAAAAAAAAAAAAAAACTAGGGCAAATGAAGAGGGTGAGAATGAGGGAGAAGCCCATGCTGTGACTGCCATTCCTATACAGCCAAGTTTCCCACCAACCCAACAAT
Organism: Glycine max; assembly: GCF_000004515.6. Taxonomy (NCBI): domain Eukaryota; kingdom Viridiplantae; phylum Streptophyta; class Magnoliopsida; order Fabales; family Fabaceae; genus Glycine; species Glycine max. The sequence continues at coordinate 24,232,571 of NC_038251.2, read as the reverse complement.
GTCATTACTCAGCCAATAAACAAACCTTCTCCTTACCCACCGCCCAGTTATCGACAAAGGCCATCCCTAAATCAACCACAAAGTCTGTCTACCGCACTTCCAATGACGAACATCACCTTTAGCACAATCCAAAAACACCAACCAAGAAATGAATTTTGCAGCGAGAAAGCCTATACAATTCACCCCAATTCCAGTGTCCTATGCTGACTTGCTCCCATATCTACTTGATAATTCAATGGTAGCCATAACCCCAACCAAGGTTCATCAACCTCCATTTCTCCAAGAATACGACTCGAACGCAATGTGTGCTTGTCATGGAGAAGCCCCGTGGCATTCCATTGAGCATTGTAGGGGCCTGAAGCGTAAGGTGCAAGGTCTAATTGATGCGGGCTGGCTGAAATTTGAGGAGAATCACGTGTAAATCCTGACATTGACAAGAGATGCCACACATGAGGCAATTTTGAAAGCTGTTGTTAGATGTCTCTAATGACTCATCAGGATTTTTTGAAGTTTGTACCATTATTGTAAACCACAGTTACAATGTTAAATGAAATGGATGAAGTTGATATCTTTGTCCCTCATCCTCTCACAAACGCATCTTTGCTTATTCAACTTTCACCGGAATGTGGGTGCAAGCCATTGGTCTGTTTGCTCAAGCGACTTGTGCTCCTGAGTTTGGACTTCCAAGACCGTTCAATCAGAGATTACTCATCTTGCACGTTGTTGGGGGCGCCGTAAAACAACGAGTAAAGTTCAAAACAAATAAGTTTCAAAATAAAAAAAAAAGTGTTCAAAAAGAAAAAAAAGCATTTGATTGACTGTGTTTTCAAGACGTTCATGAGACCTCATTTTATCATGCTGGAAAGTTTGTCTTTTTAGAGAGAAGTGAGTTATCAAGAATAGGATGTTGGACAAATGGCCTCAGTTATCTTAAGAAGGGGGGGGGGGGGTTAAATTAAGATACAAAGACTATTCCCCAATTAAACTTTCACTCTCTCTTTTCGGATTAACAATGCACACAGGGACAACCCTTCCCTTGTGTTCAAGAATCCCCACAACAAGAGACCCACGGTCTCTTAATCCCTTTTCAGAAATAAGAAGAAGAGAAGAAGAGGTCTCTCTTAAAAGAGATGGATTGTACAATGAAGATCAATCAAAATTCTTTATTGAATATGCAAGTGGTTGACCAAGGAATCTTTTGAGAGGATAAAACTTTTTGGGCAATGAAAACTCTCTTTAAATTCGTGTTTCCAAGTCATATATAAATAGACCTTTGATGGCCGTTCATAAACCATTTGAATAGATGTGACTCCTGGGAATTATATTCTGAAAATCCCCTCTGGTAATCAATTACAAGACTTGTGTAATCGATTACACGTTATAAATTTTGAATTCAAATTTCTAGTGACTGTTATAAACATTTTCAACTGCTGGTAATCGATTACCAGAGAGCAAATCTCAATTTGAAATGATAGAATTCTTTGGTCAATCCTTTTGTTTGGAAACTTCTTCCTAAAGATTCTAGAGATCAACTTGATCATGTATCTTGATTTTTCTTGGATTCTTGTCTTGAATAAAACTTAGAAGCACTTGATCCTTTAGCATTATCAAGACATCCAAACATCTTGCTTCTACATAGGATTCATTTGACTTAATCCATCAACTGAAAAAATCCTTCAACTATTTCTCGTCCTTGGAAAATTCTTTTTGCAAGAATCAACTGCATCTTTCATTCTTCCTCACTACGAGGTTGTGAAAACAAGACAACGATTGTACCTCAAAGCCCTACACTGGGGCAATGAAAGGCACCATGCATAAACCTCAAACGAACCTAGGGGTAGATTAGAAGTTCTCACCCAATAGGTTCCTTGCTACAAGGTCATGACGAAAGACAACGATTGTACCTTAAAGCCCTACACTAGGGCAACAAAAGGCACCATGCAAAAACCTCAAGCGAACCTAGGGGCAGATTAGAAGTTTTCACCCAATAGGTTCCCAGCTACAAGGTCATGACGAAAGATAACAATTGGTACCTTGAAGCCTCACACTGGGGCAATGAGGGGCATCGTGCATGAGCCTCAAGTGAACATAAGGGCAAATAAAAAGTTCTCATCCGTCGATGTTTTTAAACAAGAAAAAAAAGGGGGGAGACAAACCCTGGAATTTCAATAGATTGATTAAACGTCAGACGGCTCCATTGCCGTCACTCCAAAATGGTCAAGTGACTAAATCAAACAGAACATACACTCTGAGGGAGTTCCCGGAAAGATTTGCAAAAGATAGGATAAGGTTGCATGAATTATCACCTTTTTCAAAAGGACAGTCAATCTGTGTTTTCCAAAAAAATTAAATCAAAATCAAAATCACAAAATAGGGAAAGAATGTCCTGAACATTGTACAACTTTCCATTGCATTGCATTGTTTCATGTGCGGTCAGCATTACCAAATTTCACAACAAAGGTTGCATGCGTCTGCATCCCTAAAAATCATGTTAACTGCATAGATTTCCTACATCTCGTGTCCAATCTTTTTGGATGACCTGCCCTCTCGATGAGTCGATCTCTTGCTTTCTCATAAAGGTGGACCCTTGGGTACTAGTACCTATCACCTTTAGAGGACTATATGTCATCGCCATCAGAGGACTGCACATCCTCGCCTACAGAGGGCTGCACGCCCTCGCCTTTAGAGGGCTACGCGTCCTCATTTTCAGTGTGCTCCATATCCACACCTTAAGAGAATATAAGGTCCTTTGCCCTTAGATGCTTAACCGAGACTTGCACTCCCGGTTAAGGGGCCAGTAGTTTCCTTTTATCAGTTCCGGGGCCACCCCTTGATATTGGAGGGCAACCAACTGTGCGAGCACATCCAGAGAGGGAGACTATCACGCATCTACTATGCATACTGGGGCAAGATTTCACCCGTGCCGTTGCAAAAAGACGAGTGCGGATCATGCGCACCAACATGACCACCCTGACGTTGCTATTTAGCAACATTCTGCCCAGCGACCATAATGCCAATCTCCCCCTGCAGATGTATCAGTTGGTCTGTGCCGTCATGACATAGGTAAGTATGCACATGGCTCAATTGATTTTTGATGTAATCTATTGTTTGCAGGAATCGTGCCCACAAGACACCCAGTGGACCCGAAGAAGTCCAACAGGGCCCTGGGGTTTCCAGCTCTGGTTACGGGCCTCTGTAGTCCTACAAGATGCTCGTTCCCCCCGGCAAGGTCACGTCATCATGACATAGGTAAGTATGCACATCGCTCAACTGATTTTTGATTTCATCTATTGTTTGCAGGGATCGCGCCTGCAAGACACCCAGTGGACCCGAAGAAGTCCAACAGGGTCTTGGAGTTGTCAAGCTCTAATTGCGGGTCTCTGTCAGTTCTACGGAGTGCTTGTCACCTCCAGCAAGGGCATCAAGCCCCCTACTAATCGAGCTTTCATCAAGAAGTACTGCGTCCCCATGCAGGCGCAGGGCGAAACACCACAGCAGCCTGGGGATGGCCGGCAGCGGGCAACAAACGCACCGCCATCACCTCTAGAGTTCACCTCAGCTCATCCACAAAAAGGTTAGAGCGTTGCTTAAGACCCATGGCCGACCAATAGGCGACCAAGTCCAAAGCCAAAGGTAAGCAAAGTACTAGGTCCATAACCGACAAGCCATCAAGTGTCCAGCTCAAGACGTTAAAGAAGCGCTACTAGGAGGCAACCTAGTACCTTTTAAATCTCTGCTTGTTATTTGATCACCTTTGTTTCTCAAGTCATAGCAGGACACACCTAGTTGCTCATGATCCTAGGAATTTAAATAAAACAAGCACAAGCTCGGAAGGTAGTCATACCTCACAAAATATATATATGTATGTTTAGGTAGAAAGATACCTTGGATATGCATGTATGTAGGAAAAATACTTCACAAAATATATATATGTATGTTTAGGTAGCAAGATACCTTGGATATGCATGTATATAGCAAAAATATCTCACAAAACATATATATGTATGTTTAGGTAGCAAGATACCTTGGACACGCATGTATATAGCAAAATACCTCACAAAAATATACGTATGTTTAGGTAGCAAAATACTTCATGAAAAAAAGAGAGCAAAGAGAGCGAGCAAGAAAAGAATAAGAAGGAAGAAAAAAAAATAGAAAATAAAAAAATAATAATAAAAAGTTGTCTAGCTAAAAAACAACATGCTTGTGAAAAGAGATAATTTCCAACTTTTCTTTGAAAGATTTTACTAATCTTAACCAGTTTTTGAAAAAAAAATGTGTGTACACACCTGAAGAGTGAATGCTGTGAAAATTTTCCGAATGCCCAAAATGGACTCGGATGAATGCATGATTTGATAAAAGAACATATTTTGGAAACACTGGGTTGACTTAAAATAGGGAAAATGAATCCTGAGCCCTAGTGTCACATGACCATAAAAACTTGATGCTTGAGTATCCACATGGGTGCACGCATGACCAGTTTTCCATAAAATTTCCTAATCATCATTGTTGCATGTGTATCATGGAAATAATGTAGGACATCCCTTTTATCCCTGAGCCGCTGGCCAAACCTTGACATATATCATGACCAGCCGTTCTACAAGCCTTGAGCCAAAATCCCAACTTATCATAAACCTTGACCCAGGGTGAGAATGTCAATCCTCGCCCTCGGAAGAAAACAAAAAAAAAAGAAGAAAAAGAGAAAATTCCCAATCAAAGAAGGGGAGAAAGCAAAAAAAAAGGAAAGAAAATTCCCGATCAAGGATCGGGAGAAAACTGAAGAAACATCCAGAAAGGTCTTTGGGCCAGACAATATCTGAACAATAAAGAATTGTCACCAAGTGAACAAGAAAAAGGAAACCACAACCTAAAGTGGTCCTCTCCCTTTGATTGCCGACAAAATCCTGTGCGCTAGCGACTTTCTCGCCACGCACTAAACAAAAACAGAAAGGAAAAGACAAAAACACTCAAAGCCAAAATTCCCCACCTAAAAACCATTCCCGAAAAAAGTCCTATTGATCCATGATCACGCATGTAATCTTTGATTTGATAGGAAATGATTTGCAAAATCAAGTCATGACATATCTATGGTTCGGAATTAGGATAAAACACTTACATGTGTGAGATTGATACACTTTGAGTGATTTTCTTCTATTTTTGTTGAACCCAGTGCTTCCTCTAAATGGTCATTTAGAAACGAAATGCTAACATCCAAAATCTCATTTATGGTTATGTGAAAATTTCATCAGCATACTCTCCTTCCCCGATAGACACATTGTTTTTCATCCAAAAAGCATATGTTGCTCTGATCAATTAGAAGTTTTGTCTCTTTACTAAAGCATGTTCACATTTTAGTGAAGAAAACACCGAGACTATTTTTAGTCTCACAGTAGGAAGAACTACGTAGGTCTGAGTTCCTCATCACAAATTGAGGATACGTAGGAGCAAAAGCCTTGCTTTTGTCAACCACCCCACTTTTTGTTACCGTGTCCCAAGAGTCCGGTGGCATGCGGAGCTACATGACCGTGGGATCCCCAAATCTGTATGTTCCATCATTTATCATTCGTATGTTATCTTGTTTCTATGACTTGAGGGACTAATGTTTGTTTTGTTGTTACGATTGTCATTTTTTTTGTGCATATATTTTGTTTGGACTATTGCATTAGTGCTTACTTCGTTGTTGTCAATAGTGTTTGTTGAAATTTCGGAACCGTGTAGAGTTTTTCATTTAGGAATGTCGTCCTAAAAATAAAATGAACAAAAAATCATGATAACGCCAAAAATAAAGCGTTGTGAACGAATTTCGTGTCTATGTATACAAAGAAAAGAAAAGAGTTTTTTATATATGTAAAAGGAAAATGTGTATAAAAGAATTTTGTGTGTGTAAATAATGTATGGAAAGAAATTCTTGTGTGTGAGAGCAACGAGTGTATATAAAGAAACTTTTGTATGAACCACAGGTGTGTGTTGGGAAAAACGAAAAAATCTTTGAATGTAAATAGGGTTTGTATATAGACCGTGTGACGTAAAGAGAAAGAGTTCCAATGCGTGTACATAAAAAGTTTTGTCATGTATAAGAATGTAGATGTACAAAGAAAAGTTTTCCTCATAGAGGGCCATGGGTGTATAGTTTTGTGAATATAAAAATGAAACAAAAAAAAAAGAAAGGAAGACATCAAAGGTCGACATGTTATAGTTAGGAAGCATAAATCATTCGTAGAGAGCAAACATATCTTCTAGAAACAAGGGACTGACGCTAAGAGTTTATTTTCCTGAATAACTGAGATAAGAATGGATGAATTCATTGAACTGATGAAAGAACATAATTGGGAAACGTTGAGTCTGTTTGTGTAAATTCCCGACCGTAGTATCACCATGCCATAAACGGGATGCTTGAGTGCCCACCTGGCTGTGGCCATGACTAATTTTGCACGTTGTTTCCAAATCATCATTGTCGCGCGTGCCTTGTGGAATAATATGGAAGTTCGGCCCGAGACCGACACCTTGACACCCAAATTTGTTTTGCCCCAGATATCAAGATCGGGTTCCCACAATAAAAGACCCCATTGACACAACCTTAGACCTTTTTTGAACCTTGGCCTATAAAAAAGAATCCTCATCCTTTCCCCCGAAGCAAAGGACAGCGGAATTCCCTCAAGAGAAAGCGAATAGAATGCTAAAACCCAATTTCCCAAAGAAAGGATTGGAGAAGGAGAAAATAGAAAGAAAGAAAAGAAAAAGATGAAAATAAAGAAAAGAACAATAAAAAAGAAAGAGAAAGAATGATTCCCGACCGAAGATCGGAAGGGGGTGGAAATGGAAAAGATCGGAGGCAAACAGAATAATTCTCGATCATTGAAAGAAAAAGATCAGAGAACCTTCCGACCAGATAAATTTCTGGCAAGGTAAGTGACTGCCGGCAAAGGAAAACCCATTTTTGGTGTTTCCTCCTTTCAGATTGCCATTCAAGGTCGCTCTCGACTGGCGATATCCCACCCCACATGAACAAAGAGGAAAAGACCGAAACACCCAGCTTCCTCTCCAAAAACACTATCCTCGAGAAAATCCTATTAGTCCGTGATCGTTCGTTTGATCTTTGATTTGATAGGAAATCGTGTGCAAAATAAAGTCATGGTGCAGTTATGGTTTGGGAATAGGGTGAAACACTTGCCTGTGTGAGTTTTATACACTATGAGTAATTTATTTTCAGCTTAGCCCGATGTTTCCCCCGCATGTTCATTTAAAAGCTAAATGTTGACATCCTGCCCTTCATTTTCGGTTACAAGGGAGATTACCCTTGGCACAAGTATATTGTTTCACTAAGATATGGTGCTCTCGCGAATGATTTATTTTTCTTTGCAAAAAGCATGTTTGCCCTTTTTAGGTGGAAAAAACCCGGTGGACCATTCGGTAATACCAACATTTTATTCGGAGCCCCATGAATTGCGTTTTCGTTCATGCATCCTCCCCCCAAAGAGTTTGGAGCTATGCTTCATGATTGACTAGTGAGGACCCTCTAGTGCAATACTCCATTCTCGCATTTTTTTCGGAGCCCCATGAATTGCGTTTTCGTTCATGCATCCTCCACCTAAAGAGTTTGGAGCTATGCTTCATGATTGACTAGTGAGGACCCTCTAGTGCAATCCTCCATTCTCGCCTTTTTTTCGGAGCCCCATGAATTGCGTTTTCGTTCATGCATCCTCTACCCAAAGAGTTTGGAGCTATGCTTCATGATTGACTAGTGAGGACCCTCTAGTGCAATCCTCCATTCTCGCCATTTTTTCGGAGCCCCATGAATTGCGTTTTCGTTCATGCATCCTCCACCCAAAGAGTTTGGAGCTATGCTTCATGATTGACTAGTGAGGACCCTCTAGTGCAATCCTCCATTCTCGCCTTTTTTTCGGAGCCCCATGAATTGCGCTTTCGTTCATGCATCCTCCACCCAAAGAGTTTGGAGCTACGCTTCATGATTGACTAGTGAGGACCCTCTAGTGCAATCCTCCATTCTCGCCTTTTTTTTGGAGCCCCATGAATTGCGTTTTCGTTCATGCATCCTCCACCCAAAGAGTTTGGAGCTATGCTTCATGATTGACTAGTGAGGACCCTCTAGTTCAATCCTCCATTCTCGCCTTTTTTTCGGAGCCCCATGAATTGCGCTTTCGTTCATGAATCCTCCACCCAAAGAGTTTGGAGCTACGCTTCATGATTGACTAGTGATGACCCTCTAGTGCAATCCTCCATTCTCGCCTTTTTTTTGGAGCCCCATGAATTGCATTTTCGTTCATGCATCCTCCACCCAAAGAGTTTGGAGCTACGCTTCATGATTGACTAATGAGGACCCTCTAGTGCAATCCTCCATTCTCGCCTTTTTTTTGGAGCCCCATGAATTGCATTTTCGTTCATGCATCCTCCACCCAAAAAGTTTGGAGCTATGCTTCATGATTGACTAGTGAGGACCCTCTAGTGCAATCCTCCATCCTCGCCTTTTTTTTCGGAGCCCCATGAATTGCGTTTTCGTTCATGCATCCTCCACCAAAGAGTTTGGAGCCATGCTTCATGATTGACTAGTGAGGACCCTCTAGTGCAATCCTCCATTCTCGCCTTTTTTGCGGAGCCCCATGAATTGCATGTTCGTTCATGCGTCCTCCACCCAAAGAGTTTGGAGCCATACTTCATGATTGACTAGTGAGGACCCTCTAGTGCAATCCTCCATTCTCCAGGGTTTTTCATCGTCAAGTGCGGATCCTCTTGACTGGGAAATGTGATCTTTGTTATTTTCTCGATTGATTCCTTTGCCAAACGTGTATGTGTATATTATGATATTGTTGTTTTTGTTGTTGTTTGTATTTTGTTTTGTGTTGTGCAGAAAAAGAAGGAGTAGAGACGAGAGTCGTCATAGACTAGTCACGGAAAGGGCAAGACGGACGAAATCAGTGTCTTATCTTTGTTTTCCTCTTATATCCGATAAAAGGTAAGTAAAGAGAGGCAACTGTCATACCCTAATTTCGTCCGGGGATTATTACTTGATAATATGAAACCTTTGATCGGCCTCTTTGAGATACTTGGCATCCTTTGTTTCACAATATGTGAAGTCTCGAGATATGCCGGAAATCAAAACGAAGCAGGCTTACGTGATCCGTGAAATTCCGTAATGTGGCGGAAACCAAAAGGAGGTGTTGTTACGCAATCCGTGAGTTTCCGTAACTTCTTCGAAAGCTAAAAAAGAGTAAATACATGATCCGTAAGGATCCGTAACCTTATAGAAAGAAAATAAGTATCTTTACGAAATTCGTAAAGTTTCGTAACGTTACGGAAAAAGAATCACCAAAAAAGGTAAAGGGGGGTGAACTTATCAAGATAGGGGTGTAAATAGCAATTCAAATCTAGGCCCTTCCGGAACATTTTGGAAGTTGGGTTGCTTAAGGAGGAAGCAACTGGGCGGCAAGCTCCTCCACGTTTTTGAAAAATGGTTTCCGAGGCTTCCATGACTTCCGTAATGCTTCCGTAAAATTTCCGAAAAACCTTGGGTAAGCATATTCCACTTAACATTGGTGAAAGGGAAGAAAAAAAAGATGAAAATCAAATTCGAAACACTTTCATAAGGCTTCCGTAACTTTTCCGTAAAATATGAAAAGGGGGGTGAACTTAGTAATTTGGGTGCGCTTAGAAATCTTCTTCATTAAGTCTATGGGCAGCAAGCACGTCCCTTTTTTCCTATAAATAGGGGAGGGGGGAGCTGTTTCAAAATGTTCAAGACCCTTGGCTATGCATTTCGGCTATTTTGGGCAAAAAAACACGTTTTCGTGAAGAAAAATCGAGTCGAAGTACTTCCGTAACACTTCCGTAAGCGATTCTATGGAAATTATTCATCGTTCTTCGTCGTTCTTCACCATTCTTCATCCGTTCTTCGTTCTTTCTTCATTCTTCAACAGGTAAGTTTTCGAATCCGAGACTTTCAATTCATTTCTTGTTTTGTGTACTTTCACTTTAATTTCATTTTCTTTCAGTTTTTTTTTCTTCCGTTTTTAACGTGCTTTAACCGTTTATTTAAGCCGTTTTCTCACCTAATAAATGATAAAATAAATTTCAACCGATCATTTGAATGGTAATATCCGTTAATTTCTGTTAAAATGAATTCCGACCGTTCGGTCGTGCCGTAACCATGTTGGAAATAAAAAAAGAGGTAAAATAATAATATAATAATCAAAAAATACCTTTTAGTAAAATAAAAGCGGAAAAATCAATCGGACGCTTTCTCTTTGGGATTTCTCATTCTTAATTGAATTGACTAATAACTAAAGTGAAACTAAGGCTAAAATCAATTCGCCAAGTCAAGCTCGTCCACAAAAAATCACTAAAAAAAGGGATTTGAAAGTTTATTATCTCAGTCTTTCTTACCAAGTTAATGGATCATTTTTAAGGTCCAACACCTTTAAATGATCACCTTTCAAGTAAAAAGAAATCGTGTGATTCACCCTTAAGAAAGAACTACGTAGGTCTGATTTCCTCTTCGATGGAGGGTATGTAGGAGCAAGAGCCCCGCTTTTGTCGATCTCAAAAAAATAAAAAATAAATAAAGTTAACGCAACACAATTTCCACAATTCTAAAAAATAGGTTGTTGTCCTTTGAGACAAACGTGAGAGGTGCTAATACCTTCCTTAAACGTAAATACAACTCCTGAACTTAGAATTTTCATTTTGACCGGTTTCCTTCGGTTTTTCCGACGTTTTCCACAAATAAACGTTGGTGGCGACTCTGCGCATCTTTCCTCCTTTGGAAAGCGCACCCGTGAGCCACGCCTTCGCTCGCCCGCAAAAGGGCACATTGCGACATTTACTAATTAAAAATCTACCCTTCTTAGGCTTTTACTATGTTGTTAAGAAAATAAAGAATAGAAATAAAAACTTAACCAAAAGTAAAAATGATTATTAAAGTGCACAGCGGAAAATAAAGAGTGTAGGGAAGAAGAAGACAAACACAAGAGTTTTATACTAGTTCGGCAACAACCCGTGCCTACATCTAGTCCCCAAGTGACCTGCGGTCCTTGAGATTTCTTTTCAACCTTGTAAAGTCCTTTACAAGCAAAGATCCATAAGGGATGTACCCTCCCTTGTTCTCTTTGAACAACCTAGTGGATGTACCTTCCACTAGAACTGATCCACAAGAGATGTACCTTCTCTTGTTCTCAGTCACAACAACCCAAGTAGATGTACCCTCTACTTGTACCACAAAGGATGTACCCTCCAATGTGTTAAGACAATGTTCTCAGGCAGTTAGTCCTTCAAAACTTTGTGAAGGGGGAAACAAAAGAATTCTCAGGCGGTTAGTCCTTTGAAATATTTTGTTTATGGGAAAGGGAAGAATCAAAAGAATTCTTAGACTGTGTCATTTTGAATTCTTTGACAAGGGAGAAGGGAGACACAAAAAAATTCAGGCGGTTAGTCCTTCGTTCTTTTGGAAAAGGGAGAAGAGAGACACAAAAAGAATTCAGGCGGTTAGTCCTTGGCAAATTCTTTTTGGCAAAGGGAGAACGAAATGAAAAAGATGAATAGCACACTTTTGTTTTCAAGGTTTGGAAAACCAGAAAACTTTTGAAAGCTTTTTGCAAAGGAAGAAGAAGAAGAAGAAGAAGATATTCAAAAGTCAATTAGAAATTTATTGAAATGCAAGTCAATGTCTTGCTTTTATAGACTCTTCAAGTCTGGTCAAGAAAACCATTAGAAGAGTTATAACCTTTAGAAAAAACTGAAAACCTTGTAATCGATTACACAAAGCATTTTTGTGAAAGGATGTCACTCTTCACAATTGAATTTGAATTTTAACGTTCAAACACATTGGTAATCGATTACCAATATCTTGTAATCGATTACACTATTTTGAAATTAATTGGAACTTTGTAAATTCAATTGAAAGCTTTTGAAAACAAACTTTGCCACTGGTAATCGATTACAGGAAACTGGTAATCGATTACCAGAGAGTAAAAACTCTGGTAACTTAGTAAATTTTGTGAAAACTTCTTTTTGAAAAATAAAATTGTGCTGTTTGTTTTTTGAAAAAAACTTTTCAATACTTCCCTTGTGAAGTCTTCTTGATTTCTTCTCTTGAAACTTGAATTTATCTTTTCTTGAATCTTGAAATCAAACTTCTCTTGATTCTTGAATTGTTGACTCAATCTTGAAATTATTCTATTGGGCTTTTTGTCATCATCTCTTGTTATCATCAAAACATCTTGAATCAACTTGATTCATCATCATGAAGCTTGCTTCTACAGGATGTACAATTGTTGGTGTGTTAGTGTTGTATCCAAGATTAGAATGCATAGTATCCTCATTCTTCTATTCTAATGTTCATTATCAGATCTTCTCATGGACGAATTCAACTTTCAACTTAGTTGCATCTTCTACTGCAATTATCATTCATTTTTTTATGTGCTCTCAGTATGTGTAGCAACATATGGAAAGTGAGATGTTGTCAACTTTAGTCTTATGATGTTCCTTTTGTTTATGTGGCAGCATATGGAAGGACTAATGTTGTCCTTGAGGTGCATTCTAAACTCCATTCTAATGTTTAGTCTTCAAAGTCAAGTTCTTTATCATTCTGATGTGGACTCTAATACAACTTCATTCTGATGTCATATGCTCTCATTGTAGCCTTTGATGTGTGTTCTATGTAAGGCCTTGTTGTCTTATACTTTGGCGAAACTAAGTACTCATAGGGAAGCATTCTTCATCATGTAAATGGGTTTCAAGGAATCTTCTTAGTTATTTACTCTTGACAAATGTTTTGAGACAACCATTCTAAGCATTATTCTAAGCACCTCAAAATGCATGACCACATATGCTTAATAACTTTAACATTGAAACATTTGAGAAGAATGTTAGTCATCACATAAAACCCATAAACATTTGAAAAAGTTAAAATTAATTTGCTTAATTAATTAGAGGTAATCATCTTTATGATAGACGTCATAAGGTGCTAATACCTCCCAACGCATAATCAACTCCTTAACTCAAATTTGGTTCCAAAGACCATTTTCATTTTAAAAATGTTTTTCCGTAGTTTTCATTAATAAACTATGGTGACAAGTTTTTAAACCTATTTTTTGTCGCCCACCACGATTCTGATTGCGTCACCAACCCAAGCCTCATCCACATCTGAATATGCTTCTTCTTGGCCTTCCTAACCTTGGTGAGAAAAAAGAGAAAAATATAAAATAACATAAATAATTTAATGAAAGATTATGAAAAATTAATTGGCGTACATGTTAATACAATAATTTTAATCCATCAATTAATTAAAAAAACATTCTAGATATAATTTTTAAAATAATAATTATAAAAAACTAATAGTTTTTGCTGTAACAAATTAATAATTTTATAAACCATGATAATATGATCAAATGGTAATATAAAATATATAGTTATATTTTTTTAATATTTATAATATAATTATATGAATACATACTTTCCTCCTCTACCTTAAAATATAATAATGAATATTTTTATTTTTTTGTCTAAATCACATGTATCTTTCACTAAAAAATAATCATATTGGAGCCATGTAAGATCACTAAGGAGTAAAGTTCTTCTTTTAAGTATTTGACACAATTGTGTACCCACAAACCCAAGACCTCTTGTTTCATTTGATAAAAACAAAAACTTCAACCTTGAATGAGCTAGTTTGTTTAAACTTTAAAATATAATTAAAAAATAATTTTTATATAAGTATTTTTTTAAGAAGAGAAATCTCTAATTTACTTCTTAAAAAGGTAAAAACTTATTTATTTTAAGTAAAAGTAATTTAGATAAACACATTAGAAAATCATCAAATTGTTTGATTTATTTTATAAAAAATACTTATTTTAAAAAATAAGCTTTAACAAATTATCCCATTAATAATAATTTAAAATTAAAAAAGCCCAAGTAATGGTTTAATTTCTCGAAATATGGTCCTCTTTTAGAGATTTACTTGGTTTTGGAGAGGGATCTTTGCCTTTTCAATATCTTGGTGTTCCAATTTTCCAAGGCAATCCAAAAAAGATACATCTTATGCCCATAGTGGATAAAATAGCAACCAAGTTAGCCTCCTAGAATGGTCTTTCGTTGTCATACATAGGACGAATTCAGTTGGTTAAGGCCACAATTCAGCGTATGCTTTTACACAACTTCTTCATTTATGCTTGACCACAGTCTCTTTTAAAGAAGCTGGATAATTACATCCGTAAATTTTTTGGACTGGGGATATTCTTAAAAGGAAATTGGTTACAGTTTGTTCTTAAACTTTATCTGGCAGGTTGGGAATTAGACCTCTGAAAAGTATCAATAAAACAATGATGTTGAGGTTGGGATGGCTCTTGGTTATTTTTGATGGAGCTTGGGCGTCCTTATCTCGAGCAACATTTATGCGTGGATTGACTTTTATATCGCCAGGAATTCGTCCAGAGCTAAGCATTGTTTTGGATAGTTTCGGTTGGAAATTGGGGGATGGTTCAAGCATTTCTTTCTTGTAAGATAAAATGGCTGTCAATTCCTATTGTGGACTCTATTGATATTCCACAAGCAATGAGACTGCTTCTGAAAGCTAATGTCAGTGACTTTATAACTGGTGCCTGGTGGTTTATGGAATCTACCTGAAGATTTTCAGAGGCATTATTATCCTGATGTTTCTAATGAAATTAAGCAGATGGTTATTCCTTTATGTGGTAAACCTGATCAAGCTGTTTGGTTCCCATCTTCTTCTGGTGAGCTAAATTTCAGAGAAGCTTTCTCTTTTCTTCAGCCAGAATAGTCCAAAGATTTCTTGGGCCCAACTTATTTGGCGTGATGATATACCACCATCGATATCCTTTCTCTATTGGAGATTCATCTTAGGTAAATTACCAACTGCTGAAGAGCTTAGCAAAAGATGATATTTGATTGTATCTGTTTGTTCACATTGTGGAAAAGCCTATTAATCCATTGAGCATGTGGCAATGGTTGAGTAGCAAAATTGGATTTGGCTTGGATTTATCACCTCCTATATCTCTTATTCCCATAACAAGTCAGATCAGTTCTCAAGTTATGGATGTGGTGCTGGCTAGTGTTATTAATGTGGTCTGGTTCTTGTGGCAAAGCAAGAATAATATTTGTTTTCAAAGTTGTCATGTTTCTCCAATTTCCATCCAGCATAATGTGTTAGCTGCTTTTCGGGAAATTTTTCAAAGGGAACGATGCACTCCAACATGCAAGAGTTTAATCTACTGTATTCGTTTAGGGTCCCAGGTCATCCCAAAAAGCATGTTCCTATTAAACAAGTTCCTTGGTTCCTCGGGTGTTGCTGCTTGCGGGGATATTTTCCGGGATAAAAAAGGCCATTTTCTTGGTGGTTTTGTGTTGCATATTGGTATATCAAATGCGTTTTCTGCTGAAGTTCATGGAGGGGTTTAAGCATTGGCTATTGCTTTTAAGAAAGGTTGGAACTCCCTTTGGTTAGAATGTGATTCATCTTTAGTGGTCGCTGCCACTACTAAAAAAAAGGCCTTCTACATCGGTTCTAATAGCCTTTCTACATCGGTTATGACGCGTGGTGGTAACACAGTGTCGTTGAATACCGACATCGGTTAGAGGACTGTCTTTGAAGGGCAACCTTTCTACATCGGTTGTGTAGCTCAACCGATGTAGAATGTGAGCTTTCTACATCGGTTCTAAGATTAAAACCGATGTTGAATGATAGGGTTTCTACATCGGTTATCAGTCAACCGATGTAGAATAGGTAATAATGACAAGGTTTCTACATCGGTTATAAGTCAATCGATGTAGAATTTGAACGATTTCTACATCGTTTATTACTGAACCGATGTAGAATGGGTAAGAATGACAAGGTTTGTACATCGGTTATAAGTCAACCGATGTAGAATTTGAAGGGTTTCTACATCGTTTATCACTCAACCGATGTGGAATAGTAAAATTTTTATTATTATTTTTGCGAAATTTATAATTTCCCCTTCAAATATTGATGTGATGCTAAAGTGCATGATTGTGGTTTACTAAATGTAAAAATACACATATTTGAGCCAGTAATAAAAAAATCACAAACTACGTGTAAGACTAATGTGAAAAATCAAGAACATCAAGAAACAGTTTTATTGAAATGTTATTTAACAACTTCTATAAAGATTTTGCAGGGTCAAGGAAAGTACCTACTGTAGAAGCATTAATCTGCAATAGATGGTGTGAAAAGCCTAAGTTATAATGCACTATCGACCCATCAACCAGCTGATAGACGAAAACAAGATTTAAATAATTAATATTGCAGAAGATAGGAATAAAGCATGACAATACATTTTCCTGTTTCATGATTAACAAACAATAAAAAAGATAATAATGCCACCAACCTGTCAATTAGTATGACCATCACGACTAACCAGTGTACCAACGAAGACAAATTAAACAAATTGTATTATCAACTTGTATTTATATGATAATTTTTAATAAAGTTTTTCAACTAGTATTTATTTTTCATTATATATTTTTTTATATTCTATTTTTTATACGAATTAAATTAATAGTATAAATATGTATTATATTATCATCTAATTATAAATGATTTTAATATATACTAAAATTCTGAGTTTTATAATATATATATATATATATATATATATATATATATATATATATATATATATATATATATATATATATATATATATATATATATATATATATATACAACAAACAGGTATGTTTTATATTTTGTAAAACTTAAAATACTAACTTTTATTTATAGTATATATTAATCAAAATCCCAATTAATTAGGGAAACAATTAACGATAAGAAGAAATATGATAACCAATCCTAAGAGATAATAAGGAAATAATGAAACTAATTTTACGTAGAGGATAATCAACGATATGATAAGATATTTTCACAAATTCTAACAAAATCATACTAATCTATATGCATCAGGTGTGGATTTGGTTCAAGCATCTCATAGTATCTCCAAAAAATAAACTTCCACTTGGAAATGAGGATGTCATGGTTGTTAGGAATTAATCAAAGCTTCAAAACTCTAGGATTTCCTCTCTTCATCCTCAATAGAAATAAAATAAGTGCACTGATACAACTAAAAAGATATTAGTAATATATTATGCCACTATAACACCATTGACTCTTCAATCATAAAACTGTTAAAAATAGAACTATTCAAGAACTTCATTTCAAAATAGCATTCTTAAAAACCAAGCTGATTAATATTGGAGTAATAAAATGCTTATAGTTGCCATAAGTAAGAACAATATAGAAATAGATTTAGATTTACTATGCACAGAGTCAGTCCTAAACCCTCCTTTAATAATTCGTCTAGTTATTATGATCTATGTTTTTTATTACTACAATTTTTAGTCCATCATAATAATCCGTCTAGTTATTATGATCTATGTGTTTATATAGTCTGATTAATCTCAACATGACATGTGTCATATAAAGATTAATTGAAATCACAATGATCTGGTTACCTAATAATTTGTCCTGCATGCCAACCAGCCAAATTCATCTTTTATCATCAAATTAACACTTTTACACGTAAAGAAAAACAACAATACATCAAATTAGTTTTTAGAATTTTATAAGTATCGATCGGTTAATCTAGTTTCTTTTTTTTTTTAAGTATAGGTTAATCAAGTTTCTGAAATTATATATAAATATCATTTCAATTTTTGAAATTACCAAATGTTAATCATTTTAGTCTTTATTGTTATAATTTCAAATACTAAAATAATATTTTTATAGTTTTAAAGTCTAATTTTATATATAATTACTCTGTACGTAGAAAATTAAAACACGTACATATATAGTCATGTCATCTCTCATCTCAACTATATAATTAAGAAAGTTTGATTAAAAATTTTAAAAAAAAATTGCTTAAAAAAATGTTTAATGAATTTTATGGGTCAACTTTGTAAGGCTCCTAACGTACCAATAATCGCATATTCATCAAGTCTGTTTTACTTTTTTCTACCTCTACGTGGCAAGAACTTGGGCTATCATTTATTATGGGTGAATATCTCGAGCTGCAAAATATAATTCAAATAAAGCTACCATCACTTGTTGAGCACCTTAACGTAACAAGAGAGAGAGAGAGAGATTATAGAAATTAAAACTATATAATTTGAAGTATTAAAGAAGAAAATTGAAAAAACTGAAAATTATAGAAATCATGATCACGTAGTATTAGGTAATTTTTTTTCTTTTGTTAAATAAAAAAAGAGATTCTTAGTATGTTCTATACTGCTGTAAAAAGTTTGTTTTTATTTGGTTAGATTTAAAGGAGATGAAATCTAAGTGTAACTAACTTCTCAGTGTATAGTTCTAATCTAAAAAAATATCTAACTAGAGATATCATGAAGAAGCAAGTCTCAGTGGTTCAAAGTTCACCTTTTTCAAAAGCTACATAGAACACTGATCTGATATGGAGAAGCTTGTAAGGTCCTGTGACAAAGAATATATGACGATAACCATGTTAAAAATCTTAGTCAAAGTTATCAATCGCACCATTCACTTTAGATTATCTTCATCTATAGAAGAAATAGAGTATATTTTACAACAACCATCCTAGCAACTATACATTCATTTAGGACAAATAAGATTACACAATCAACAATAGAGAGGAGTGAGTCAGATAAAAATTATACACATTCATTTAGGACAAATACATAAAGCAAGAAATTAATTAGTAGAAAGTGGTGTATTATTTTTACCTTTAGCAGAAATTAATTAGTAGTCTATAATCAAAATCCTCTGCTACAGCTCTGCTCCCCTAGTCTGCCACGCCCCCTTCATCATCACTTGCCTTTATTCATCTACATAAGTTCATAAATTGATCTCTGCAGGATCGAACAAGTTGAGATTAAACTGATTTAACAATCAATCTAAAAGCTAAAAAATAAATCATACAAGTTTTTCACACATTTTTCTTTTTTGCCTTTTCCTTTCATTACCAGGTTTTGTAACTTGTCATACCTCTTCTATCTATATGACATATAATACACTATCTATCACAGCATCACAAATCATCACAAAAGCATTGTATTCAGAAAGCTTACCAATACAAAGAAATAATGATCCTAAACTTATGCACCTCTGTTAAAATATAAAATAAATACCTCTCTTAAAATTAAAATAAAATCCGAAGCACTAAGAACACCAACAAATTGCCCCTTGCAGAAGTCCCAAAGAGGAGCCATGAAAACTAAGAACACCAACAAATTGCCCCTTGCAGAAGTCCTAAAGAGGAGCCATGAAAACTCCCTGCAAATTATCCAGATCAGAAAAATTGCATATGCAAATTTCTAATCAGCAATTCACACTAAAACTAAGAAAGCTAATGCATATAAAGGAATAAGGATTAAGAAAAAGACTTAAAATCATTGTCAAAATAACTGGTCAAATTCCATAGAGCAATTCAAAAGCACGAGTTCATTCTCACTTATTTACCAGGGTAAAGGCACATTTAAAATGGCACCAATTTGTTTGGCAAAAATTACTAAATATGCTTAAAGGACTCTGGAAACTTTCATTTCATCTGAGAGAAAAAAAAATAGCTACCTGCTCATGCAATATATGAAATGCCTGTTTCACTGGTAGATCAACATCCAAAGCAACAACCTGTGGCCAGGAGTCACTATCACTATTAGTAATTTTATGATTCAAGTTTGAGGTTTGTAAATTTGATGTAATGTAGGCAAATCATAATGTCAAAATAAAGGGTAAAGGTAAAACTTCCAAACCTTGCCTGACTCGGGAAGTAATTCATAAGCGGTGTGTGAAGATAGAAATGCAGAAATACACTGACGGGATATCTGTACATCAGTATCTGATATTCTTGGTTACTACACTTGACATCATTTTTTTCATTTTAGTCCCTATCTTGGTCACATTAGTCACTACATAATTTAAAAAAACAAAAAAAACTGGGTCTCTACACTTGACACATTATTTAGTTTTGGTGCCAATAGGTGGGGGAAAAGCAATATAACTTTAATAAATGGTACAGGCTAGGGAGTAATTTGTAGACAATTTTTCATGCATGGACCAAAATGTTGAGTTTTTACATTAAGGGACTAAAACAATCTTGAATATAGGGATTAAATTTATACTCTAACAAAAAAAAAAAGCAACTAACCTCATTCATATCGTGCCATGTTTTTCAATGTATCCAATATCCTTACATGTAAACAATTTTTATAGAAATATTTATTCTTACATACACAGGGACGAGGAATCCATAATTAATAGGAGCAACAACATGAAAATATGATAAAAAAAAATACTCAAATAAGATATTAGTTACACATTTTCGAATCTAGTGATCACTAGCACTTTCCAGTTCTGAGTAATACCATTAGTAAGCTATTATTATCTCCTACTTTATTGATACATTTCAAAGTAATAGGTTTATGTGGGACACTTTCATTGATATAATAAAATACTAATATATTTCTCTTAATTAAACGTGGAGCTCCTAATAAAATTCTCTTGTCTCGATCCGTAAAGAATATGACATTCTAATATAAAAAAATCTAAACATAAACGGAAAATTAATTAAAGCAATCCGTGAGATCATGGAAGTGAATTAAGTCAGTTAGATTAGGTTTACAAAACAAAAATCTGGTTTCCTTTTCAAATTAAATGCTCAAGTGCAGTCTATTTATTTAACATGTACAAGTGTTTTTGAAAATTTTGCCAGATCATTTTAAAAATCAGGCTAATTAAACTTTTATACTTCAAGTTCATATGCATGATAATAAATTAAATCCAAACTCTAAAGGCATATAGTAACCCTGCAGGATTTTAAAGCTAAAGAAAAACATTTAAATTATTAAATTGTGACTATAACATATAAGTAACAAGTGGCAAACAGGAGGAATAAATACACAAAAATACCAAAAAAAGCTACTCTTCCATGATTGCAGAACCAAATGGTGAATAAGAAAATAGTAAAGTGGCTAGGGAAAAGAAATGTGACACCAACTATCTCCATGAACAACAGCCAATAAATTGATAAATAAATAAATAAAATTGAATAAATTAAAAAATAATCCATTTGAATAAATTAACTTATACACGTATTAACTTAATTAATTAAAAAAATACCAATAGTATATATGGTGAAATAAATGCTAAAGCTGAGAGAGTGCATCATAGTCAAAATTCAAATTATAGGGGTATCCTGTAATAGATTTTTCATAAACATTAGTATATGAGATAGAAAATACTAATTCTAGAAGTTAAGGGAAGAAATAAATGTTGTATCATACCTGAATGATAGTTGGTCCTTTCAGAGATTTTTTGTATTTAGCCAACATGCCTGCCATATAAGCTTCCCTTTCCCCAGTAACCTCATCATCTATATCAGGCTCAGTGACTTTCAAGGCACGTGGTGTGAATATTTCTTTCAAGCACTATCTTTCTTTCTCCATTTTTTGTACCATTCTGAACAACCCCATTTCCCTATTTGTAGCACAAGAATTATCTGACAGACATAACACACAAGTGAATTATCAACAAATAGAAAAATCCAAGTGCAAACAAAATAAACTATGAACATAAAACTCAATCATCACTCCTTATCAAACATTTTTCTGGAAATCGCCATTCTAAAAAAAAGAAATGAAACAAGTCTAACCAAAAAGCTCGAACTGCTATACATGTTCATCTACACATATCCATGTTAGACATTTCTAATTGCATTGAATAGTATTCATTTCACTTTATTATTTTTTAAGCTTTTCCCGCAATCAAATCAATGAGGCTGTTTTGTCAAAAGGCAACAACTTTATCCATGCGCCACACACCCTCAATCTGTAATGGCTCATACTTAATTTTAAAACAATAATTCTAACTTTTAATTTATTATAAGCCCTTTCATGTCTTACAATCTCAACCAACTTTCATTTAAATATCCTCCACGAAAAAAAAGCATTTATAAAAAAAGAAAGTAAGCTTAGAAGGCTTCAAAGAAGAAGAAAATAAAAACAGATTTACCAGAAAAGGAACTAATTCAGCATATCTCAAGCCAAAACCAAAGTAACATGATGAAATGCTCTGTTTCGGAGATAATATACTCAAATAGTCAAATGAAAGAACAAAAATTCACAACTATAAGTAAAGAAGAATAGGCACAAACACAATGAACTACAATTTACAAGCAAGAACAAAATCTCTCTGACCATAAAACCAGAAAAACTCATTAAGTAATAAACGAAGCTAAGAAAAGTTCAAAAATCTAAGTATTTGGATCATACAGGAAGCAATCACAATTCACCAAACTTGCTTATGAAAACTAGAGAGCATGGAACAAAAGGAGTAGTACTATTCGAGACTCTAAATTGGATGAATGTAGGTGCTGGATGGAGAAGCAGGGAATAAAAATATCCATAGTGAAAACAACACAATTCAATGAAATTAGGATTCCATCACAGACACACACAGAGGACCAACGCCAAACACTCTTAGTCAAAAGAGAAGAGAAGGCTCACCACAACATCGTCGAACTCGAAGTGGCGAGCGTACTCCTCGACGACAATCATGGCGACAGCGCCTTTGCGCTGGAGGGCGATGCGCTTGGCCTTCATGGAGGCGGACTCATCAAGCGCGTCAGGGCCAAGAGGAACAGCGTCGGACGGAGGAAGAAGCGGCGGCAGAACCTTGGGGACGGGGACCTAAACGGTGGCGTCATCCCTGCGCGTGTTGGCGAGGAAGTCACGGAGCACTGTAACATCATGAACGAAGGCATTGGGAGCGTCAGGAGCAGCATCGAATGCGCGCAGAAACCCTAGCGTGCAATGGGGGAGGAATACGAAAAGGGGAAAGAAAGAGAGAGAGAGAAAGAAAGCTGCCGTCAATGGGGGGGGAGGATAAGCTTAAGCTAGGGTTAATAAGTGGTAAAGGAAGGAATACGAAGGTAGTTTTGCTTTAAACCCGTCGTTGTTCAAGCTTTTGATAATAACGGAAATGCCATCGTGTCACATTCTAAGGCGGTTATTTATAACCGCCTTAGAATGTACGACGTAAAAACAAATTTTTATTCCCTTAATTTCAAAAATGCCACCACGTCATGTACTACATCGGTTTTTTAATAACCGATGTAGATAGCACGATGTGGAAGCCTACTTTTGTAGTAGTGTGCCTTTCAGAATCCTCTTTTGATTAATAAATAGGAGTATTTCTTGTTTCAAATCTGAAATATGCAATTCAAAGTGACTCACATTTATCGTGAAGGAAATGTATGTGCTGACAAATTGGCGAATTTTGGTATTCTTTATAATGATTTTACTTGATTGGAGGTTGTTTCTAGTAATGGGATGGAGCTACCAATGTATAGGTTTTATTGATTTTGCTTTCATGGATTTGGTTTTGCCCCCATGTTATCTTTATGCTCTTGGTTGTTTTTTAATGAAATTAATTGTGGACTTTTCGTTATTTTGTACCGCTATTGACAATCTAGTTTGAAAGTCTTAAGGGTTCTCAAGATTAAAATCAACAATTATAGGAAACTGGTAGAATCTTAAAACCTATAATTCTCATACAATCATTAGAGAGTAAGACATACTTTTGTCCATAGTGAGATCTCTATCGAGTCTTCGGTCTTGATTTTCTTGAAAGATGAAGAAAGCAAGATTTCAATCCCTTAACTATTATTTCGGTCTCTCTATGTTCGTGATGGCTAAGGTTTTAAGAGAACATTTTTATGTCAGGAAGGGAATCTTGGTTCACGTTAATGGGATTAACCCCTTTTTTAAACCTCTACTCTCATCAAATAATAATTATTTTTAGAAATTTTTTCAATTTAACTCAATTACAATTTAGTCCTTAATTTTTAATTATTTATTTATTAATTCTTACATAAGTCACATGCCTTTCACATGAGACATTAATTCTTACATTCTCCCAATTGACTCACGTGACATTACCAAATATTATGGACTAAATAAATAAATAATTAAACTAACATAATGTGCATTAAGATGACTAAATCATTTTATACATTGGGTACATCATAATTTCATGATTAAGAATAATAACCAATTCGAGTCATAGCGATTGTACATCACTTATTTGCCATAGTCCCTTCCATGTACTGCAAATTAGTCTTCTCGCTAATATGACCATTAGTTAGGAGAACATAATTTGCCTAACATCAAGACAAAACCTATTAACATTACTCTAATACAAATATGCATGCAAACATAAAGAACATGTAATCAGAAACATATCATAAATGAGCTCAAAGTGTCAGTAAAATACATAAGATAAATTATACTTAATGATCATCAATAACAATAATACTCATGTTTTCAACATGTTCTATAAATTTCTTGGGTGGTAATCCTTTTTTCAAAGGGTCAACTATCATAAGGTTTGTGCTAATATGTTCTATTGATACTCTTTATTTTTGAACTTCTTCCTTCTCGACAAAGTACTTCAATTCCATATGCTTAGCACCCTTAGAGTATTTATTGTTCTTAGAAAAAAATACTACTGTGGAGTTATCACAATACATTTTTAGTGACCTAGCAATACTGTCTGATGCAATCCTACCACTCAAGGGCATTGGATAGAAGACTCCAAGAAGATTGAGCCAGAGATGCAAGAGAAGGCCCTGAGGCTCTCATGAGCCTTGGAGTAGATTTTGGGCCCATGGGCTAAGTATGAGCCCACTTATCTTTGTGCATATTAGATTAGGATTTCATTATTTTTGGATCTTGTATGTAGGGCTCCATAATATAGGTAGGGTACCCTAGAAATGTAAGATTTTTCAGCCCTTGTATTTTAGGGCACCTAGACTAGTTTTTGTATTAGGGGTAGTTTTGTAATTTCACATGCATTAAGTGAATATTTAATATGTGTGTTGAGAAATAAATTTAATTGTATTGGGAGAAGCCCAATCCAATTAAATTTTAGAGGGGGAGCTGAGCATTTGCTTGCTGCACCCCATTGCTACATCATATAGTCACACTTTGTGCATGCCCTTCATGCTTTACATGCCTCATGACACCTAAGCACACTTAGTGGAGAATCTTAGACTTGATCTTGGATTAATGGGCTGAACCATAGCTAAAATTCACTAATCATAATTAGTGAAATTTTGGCTCCATAAATTCAAGTGAAATTTAAATAGAAATTCAAATTTCCCTCCAATTTTGTGTGACACTTAGGCTATAAATAGAGGTCATGTATGTGCATTTTTTTCAACTTTGATCATTTGAAAATTAAGCTTCAGATTTTAGAGCTGTTTTAGAGCACAAAATTTCATGCTCTTCTCTTCCTCTCCCTTCATTCATCTCCTTCTTCCTCCGAGCTCTTATCCATGGCCTCATATGGTGGTGAGCTTCTTCTAGACTCATCTTCTCCTTGAAGTGGCGTTTCCTCTCTCTCTGCCTTCTCCATTCTGCTGCCATTCATCTTCCAAGAAGCAAAGGAATCCATTGATGAAGTAGATCCTAGGCCTACAAGCTCCAATGGAGCTTACATCACTATCGATAATTCCAAGCCCTAAAATAAAGTTCCATAACCAATTAGCTTGAATTGTAGTCTCAAAACATGTTACAAATTCAGCTTTCATGGTAGATGCAGCAACAACTAATTGTTTTTCACTCTTCCACGATACTGCTCCTTTGGCTAAAAAAAATACATATCCAAGAGTGTATTTTCTCGTATCCGCACATCCAGTAAAGTCTATGTCTGAATATCTAATCACCTCAAGGTGATTAGACCTCCTATACGTAAGAATGTGGTCTTTTGTTCCTTGTAAGTATCTCAGAACCTTCTTTGTAGCTTTCCAATGTTCCATTCCCAGGTTATTTTGATATCTTCCTATCATTCTAGCTGCAAAGCTTATATCTGATAGAGTACAAATCTGAGCATACATAATACTCCCAACAACTGATTCATACAAAATTGCTTCCATTTGTTTTCGTTCTAGATCATTTTTAGGATATTGTGCGAGACTAAATTTGTCTCCTTTCTAAATTGGAATGGGTGATGCCGATCACTTTTCCATCCTAAATCTCCTAATACTTTATTGATATATGCTTTCTAAGACAAGCCTAACAATCCTTGTAATCTATTTCAGAATATTTCTATTCATATCACATAGCTTGCCTCACCCATATCTTTCATTTGAAAGTTGATAGACAGAAAATTCTTAGTCTCATGAAGAAAACCAAGATCATTAGTTGCAAGCAAGATATCATCAACATATAGAATAAGAAAAATAACCTTACTCTTACTGACCTTCAGATATATACATCGATCAACAGTATTTCCTTAAATCAAAAGGAAACAATGGTATCATTAAACTTGAAATACCATTGGCGGAAGATTTGCTTAAGACTATATATTGATTTCTTCAATTTGCACACCATGTATTCCTTTCCTTCAACTAAGAACCCTATTGGTTGGTCCATATTAGAATTCTCCTCTAAATCTCCATTAAGAAAGGCAGCTTTCACATCTATATGATGTAGCTCCAAGTCATAATGGGATATTAATGTCATGATAATTATGAAAGAATCCTTTTGTGAGACTGGTGAAAATTTCTCTTTATAATCAATGTCATCTTTTTGAGTAAATCCTTTAGCAACAAGTATAGCCTTGCAACATTCAAGGTTGTCACGAGAGTCACATTTAGTCTTGAAGACCCACTTACAACCAACTCTCTTACAACCCTTTGGCAATTCTACGAGGTCCTAAACACCATTATGTTTCAAGGAATTTAACTCTTCTTTCATGGCATCTAACCACTTCTTAGAATCATCACAGCTTACAGCTTGTGAAAATGAAATTGAATCATTATCATTAATGCTTAAGTCTGTTTCTATTTCATGTAGGTATACCACATAGTCTTTCGAAATAGATGGCCTTCTTTCTCCTTGAGACCTCCTTAATGCTACTTCTTGTGGTTCTTCCACAATAGGTTCATTATGTATCATGGGATCATTATTGTGTCGTTCTTCTTCATTGTTGTTTCGAACAACAACTGAAGGAGCAATCACCTTACTGCCAGAGGCACAAGTTAAGGGACTTGCACTCTAAACTCCCACTAATTTCATCATTTTCAATGAACCTTGCATTTCTAGTTTTGACAATTCTCATTATGATTAGGACAATAAAACATATACCCCTTTGACTTTTTTGGATAACCAATGAAATATCCACTGATTGTTCTTGCATCCACTTTTCCTTCTTGTGGATTATAAATCCTTATTTCTGCCTAACAACCTCAGACATGTAGGTGCCTTATACTAAGTGTCCTATTCGTCCATAGTTCAAAAGGTGTCTTTGGAACTGCCTTACTAGGAACCCTATCCAACAAATACATGGAAGTTTTCAAGGCATACATCCACAAAAATATGCATAAAATTGAATTGTTTAACTTACTCCTAACCATTTCCATTAAAGTTCTATTATTCCTTTTTGATACACCATTTTGTTGTGGTGTACCACACATTATGTATTACGCACAAATGCCATGTTTCTGAAGGAGTTTAGCAAATGGACTTGGGTGTTGCCCAGTTTCATTGTATCTTCCATGATACTCATCACCTCTGTCAGACCTAACAACTTTCACCTTTCTGTCTAATTGCCTTTCTACTTCATTCAAGTAAATTTCTAAGGCATCCACTGCCTGAGATATCTCATGCAGTAAGTAGACCTGACCGTAACGTGAATAGTCATCAATAAAGGTGATAAAGTATCTTTCCTTTCTGAAAGAATTAACATCAAAAGGCCCATAATATGCATAATTTCAAGAAGCTGAGTGCTTCTTGTATCTCCTTTCTTTGTATGTTTTGTTTGTTTTCCCTTAATACAACCCACACAAATATTTAGATCCGTAAAATCTAGATTAGGAAGAATTTCATCATTTCTCTAGAAATGTGACCTAAACATTCATGCTACAAGAAAGCAGATCGTTCATTCATTAAACTATGTTTAATGCCAACATTATTATGCAGAGTTAAAATGGTTTCAACATACAAACCATATAATTTCAATTTATATAAACCATCACAAAGAACACCAATACTAATGAGATGATTATGCTTAAATAAACTGAAACATCCATTACCAAAATTAAAACAGTATCTAGTAACATTAAGTTTATATAATGAAACTAAATTCCTAGATAAACTAGGAACAAAAAGAGTTTCCAGTAAATCTAAATGACGTCTAGTGTTGAGTTTTAAACGATAAGTCTCGACTGCTTCCAGTGGAGCTCTAAAGACGAACTTCTCATTTAAGCTTATGGTTTGGATTGTAAGGAATCCCTGCATAGTATTAGAAACATGAGTCGTACATCCAAAATCAATCCACCATGTATTATGGAGAACTTTACTTAAATTTAATTTGAAACATACATAAGAATTAAGTTCATCTTTCTCTTTTCGAACCAAGACTGTTAGGCAATCCTTCTGGAAGTGTCCAGATTTTCAACAGAAAATGGCAATTATTGCTCTTAGATGCCTCCTTCTGGATTTGCAAAGAGTTGTCATTGATCTTTAATGTCCCTTTGCCTTTATCATGCTTCTTCACAAATTTCTTTACAGCTTCTTGATTCCCTTGGTGATTTACATAATAGACTGACTGACTTCCTTAATTCTTAAGCCTCGTTTCTTCTTGAACTAACATATTGTGCAATTCATGGACATTCCATTTATCTTTCATGGTATTATAACTCATTTGGAATGGCCCATACTCAGACGGTAATGAGTCCAGAATAAACTGAACAAGGATGTTCTCATTCATAGCCATTCCCGAGGTCTTAAGTCCTGCTGCAATGTTTGTCATCTTAATGACATGCTCATGCATAGTACGTGAACCATCAAACTTCATGGTGGCCAGTGTACTCCCCCCCAACCTAGAATATAGCTTGTCCTCAAGCAAAGTATAGAAAGAAAACTGTGAATAACAATAGTATAAGTATAATATAAAAACGCTTCAATATTTCTACATCCAAAACTATGAACATGCTTTGTAAAGAATCAACCTTGAGAATAGGAGAGCAACATAAAAACTGTTGGACCTTGTGGCCTCAATAATCTTAAGAGGGATAGGCTTAGAATGCAGAAGAAGCAACAACAATCAATTTAACAATGTTCTTTAAACATGCAAGACACAATTGATTGCAACAAAATAAATAAGATAAGGGAAGAGAGAATGCAAACACAATTTTATACTAGTTCGGCCACTTCCCGTGCCTACGTCTAGTGCTCAAGCAACCCACTTGAGATTTCCACTATCTTTGTAAAATCCTTTACAAAGTTTGAACCACACAGGGACAACCCATCCCTTGTGTTCAGATGCTTTACAACAAGAGACTCACAGTCTCTTAGCCAATCTCATTGAATAAGAAGAATGGAAGAAGAATTCTTTCTTCAAGAGAAGAATATTACAATGAAGATCATGTAAGAATCCTTATAGATTTTGCAAGTGTTTGGCCAAGGATTTCTTTTGAGAGAGCATTTGACAATGAAGTTCTTTTGGAACTCTCTCATTGTCTTTTGAGAGGATAAGACATTTTGGACCAAAAAAACTCTCTCTTTAAAATTCATGTCCAAGTCACCTATTTATAGGCCTTTGATGGTCATTCACAAATCTAATGAAAAGATGTGATTGTTGGCAGATTTTCTGAAAACTTTCCACTGGAAATCGATTACAATGTTTGTGTAATCGATTACACAGTTATAATTTGAAGGGTTATGACTTTTGAATTTGAATTTCCAAAGTTTCGTTGCTGGTAATCGATTACAGACATATGGTAATTGATTACATGTTGAAAATTCAAATTCAAAACCTTTTTCAACAGCTATTTCTCAACCCTGTCTTCTGGTAATCGATTACACTTCCTAGTAATCGATTACCAGAGCCTTGCATGTCTTGAAAGCACTTTGTTTTAAGGCAAGGCTTGGTCTTTAGTGAATCTTGAAACAAGGCTTTGTTTGTTGAAGCAATCTTGAATTATTCTTGAAGCAAATGCTTATCATTTGAAGCAGCCTTGTTTGATTCTTCTTTGGCATCATCAAAATCATGTATACATACATTCACATTCTCCCCCTTTTTGATGATGACAAACATGTGATTTCTTCTCAACACCATCAAAGCTTGCATGATTTACATTCTCCCCCTTTCTCAAGAAAATTCTTAATTCTTCTTGACATCATCAAAATCTTCATGATTTACATTCTCCCCCTTTGTCAAGCAAATTCTTTTTGATATCATCAAAACCTGCATGATTTACAAAAACAAGCTAGCAATTCTAATGAATCATCACTTCATATCCCTTCCCTTTTCAACCAAGTTAGCACTACTTCCTATACCAAAATCCCAACATATAAAATTTACAACAACTTTGTACAGTTTATAACATAATATGCTTAAGTCAAACATTTATTTATTCACAAAGAACTTGTTTCCCTTTTTCTTTTTCTTTTCTTTCTTTTCTTTTCTATTCAATAATTTAATATTTAATTTACCTTAATACCCTCATTTAAAAATAGAGTATTTACATCATATTAGCCACCAAATGATAGAAATCCCCAACAAAACACCTTTGTTCTCCTATCCTAAGGTAAGATAGGAAACTTTTATTCTAGGTTACTGTTCCAACAAAATATAAAGTGTTTGGCTCAAAGGGATTGCAAATGGTAAAACAATATACATTGGGATAGCTTTTTGGCCAGTGGCTTAAAATGTACAAAAAGAAAGAATGTCTAATTCATATCCATGAATTATATGTTATGACAATTAGAAATTCATGTAAAATAAATAGTAGAACATATCAATGAGGACAATCAATGTAAAATCTATGGTTGCACACAATCACTAAAGCTTAAGACCTGTTTCCGTGTTCAAATCAAATCAATGTTTTGGAAGTTATTCTTTAATCAAGTCCGGGCCAAAACATTTGAATTCATTTGGTATTTGGGAAAGCCATTCATTGTTTTCATTCTCAATGTTTCCAAAAATCACTTTGTTGTGTTATGATCCAATCAAAAGTAAGTTTCAAAAACACCAGTTGTTGATTCTTTCCAAAGCATGTTATGTCCGAGAAAAAAAATTGTTTAAGTCCCAAAAATAGTTATATATGATCTATAACTACACTAACATAAAAAAATATATCAAAGCACACATAAATCAGTCAAAAACACAAACTCACGTAAGTTTCCAAACATAAATCCAAAAACAATAAATAAGGTAGTAAAGTACTAAAATTTAATACAAAGCGATAAATGAACATCAAGACAAGTCAGAAATTTTTGAAGATCATGGCTGAGGAGCTCAGTCTCCTCCAATAAAATAATCAACAGGATATGTCATGTCTTCATCCTCTTCTTCTCTTCCTCCTCCTGAAAAATAGGCATGTCCTCAAACCATGCAATGGTAGCTCTAACAAAATAGATTATACATTCAAAAACATAATTTGCGCATAAAGACTCAAAAGTAAAGTTTAGAAATATAAGACATAAGATCAAAGTAGCACAAAATAAGACAAAGTTTAGAAACATTGGGTTGCCTCCCAAGAGCTCTTCTTTAGCATCTTTTAAGCTAGATGTCCTTGTTATGGCTCAGGCTCCACTGCTTCATCATCCATAATTTTTCCCTTCTTTGTAAAAAAATCCTTAATGAATTTAGCATATGTTGGCATCTGCTCCAACACCTTAGAAAAAGGAATGTTAATCTGCAGTCTTTTGAAAATGTCTAAGAAACGCTTGTACTATATTTCCTTGTCTTTTTTTTTTTTGATTGAGCATGCAGATAAGGAAAATGTTCAAATGGTGGATGGTTTACTACAACTTTATCTTTGTTAGTGGCTTGTTTCCTTGATTTTTGCTTCTCTTTTTCATTTACCAATTTCTCTTCCACTTTTTCACTAGTCACCATTTTATCACTTTTCTCTTTTTCTTTTTCAACTTCTTTATTATTTTTCTCACCATTATCCTTCAAACCAACCACAGTCCCCTACCTTGTTGTAATTGAATTAGATTGTTCCTTTGATTTAATCTGTGTGTTTGCTAAGAAAGATCCACATCCATGCTCAGAGAGTTGTGTTGCAAGTTGTCCAACCTGAACTTCAAGATTTTTAATGGAAGCCTCAATGTTCTTCTGGTTTATGATGGACTTCTGCATAAACTAAGTTAAAGTATCTTCCATCTTTGACATTCTATTCGGCTGAGCTTGCTGTTGTTGTTGTTGTGGACTGTTCACTCTTCGGCAAACCTAATCGGAAAGTGTACCGGGTCGCACAAGTAATATAAAAATGGTAAGAACCGAGTATCAAATCACATGGAACTTGTTTCATTCAGAAAATATGTGTTCAATGAGAAAACATTTGTTTAAATCAAGTAAATATTAAATGGGGTTTTTATATGGAAATCTAATTAACTACAAACTAAAGTATCTAGAAGTTGAGAAGTAAAAACAGTCAAGTAAAAAGCGTTGGGTCATTCTACTAAACTTGTTTTGATGTTGCTAAAGGTTTTTCTCTATTTAACGTTGTTTTAGTGTTCTTATGCTGAAAAATTACCAAAACCAAGATCCCTCGAGTGAATGGGCCTAACTCTATTTAAAACTCGTCCTTGATCCCTCGAGTGAATGGGCCTAACTCTATTTAAAACTCGTCCTTGATCCCTCAACAAACTTAATTTAAATGAGTTGCATTAAGATTACAACATAATAAAGACTAAATCACTGCACTCCACTCCTAGACATACAGTTTTCTAGCTTGCTCTATCAAGTTCTAAGGCTTTAAAGCACTTCCCAATGCTAAAAATCCTAACTATACATACAAATGGGTGATCAAGCCACAAGCATGTAAAAATAAGCATAGATAGAAGCAGTGAACACATAAGAACATCATTAAATAGATAGTAAAAGAGTATTACATCAAAGGTTCAGCAGAACTCCCCAACAAGAGATTTAGCCTTCCATTACAAGCAATGAACTTTTTAGCACAAAGTACAGATTTTTAGGGAAGAAAAGTGGTTGAGAATGGTTGAGGATGTCTCCTTCAACCTCTAGAACCTTAATCTCAGCCCTCTAACCTAGACTCTCTTGGAGGCTGGTGGGCGAGCACATCTCTGGCTGATCCTCTTCTAGGGTTTCTCATCACGCTAAGTGAGCTGAGTGCCTTGCTTAGTGGATGACACTCGCTAAGCACATATGCCTCGCTTAGCGAGACACCAGCTGCTTGACCTTCTCTTCTTTTGGCCTGAAACTGAAGTGGTTTCAATATTAATTCACAAAATGGGAGTATCTATTGTGTAAAATCAAACTAAACATGAAAACATGCACAATTCCTACAAAAAGAACCATAAATTGGGGGAAAGATGCTAATTTCATGCAACTATTAAATACAAAAGTTAGTCGTAAATAACGACTAACAAGCTCCCCCAAATTTATAGTTTTGCTTGTTCTTAAACAAAGAAATAACAGTTTACTTGTCCTCAAGTGACAAAATTCACAATGGTTACTCAAAAATGTGTTTGTACCAAAGCATTCAATCACATGACATAAGTGGCAAGCAATCCTTCAACCAATAGCTCTTCATAAAGATATGTAGAATTTCCAAGATATGAACATGATCATTAAGTAGCATAAATGAAATAAGCTAGCAAGCAAGACAGGTATCAAGGAAGATTCATCAAGCCTAATCCTCACGGTCACTGTTTCACTCATAAGCACAAGTGTTTAAGGCAATTCTTCAAATCAACAACCAACACAAGTCTCAACTTTTGCATTTCATCTCATGACATAAAATCACAAGCACACAATTTGAATCTGAAGGACTTTCTTGGCTTGTAATGAGGCTGGGCTACAAACAATTCATGGTTTTTCTAGGATGCAAAATTTAGGTTCTAGGAGAGCATTCATCCTTAGATCAACTCTTTTTCTTTTATTCCCAGCTTCTGTTGAAATGCCACAAACATATAAGACACTTAACTTAAGCAGCAACACATGTAACGACCTGCCTCGTCACTACGATATCAACACTCTAATATGTGATAATTTCAATTTTTTAAAAACACAAACTCCCTTAATTTGCTTATGAAAATAGAAGTAATTTTTTCACAACATACATTCACCCAACAACACACCATTACTTAAGTGAATATACATAATTATATAAGAACAGTAACTCGGTACATGTCATACACACACAACGGAAAATAAATTTCTTCATAAGTATAATTAAAATCTAAGTTTTACATCTTTAACTCAACAAATAAAACTTAAAGCCAACTACGGAGGAGTTGATTACAAAACACAACTCTCTCCCAAATAATGCCAACGTCATCACGTCGGCTCGGCGGCTCCTCACCAGAATCTTACTCCTTGCACCCTGCTACTGTTATTCTGCTCCCACAAACAATGTTCGTGATCATCACAGGTATCAACCACATGATACAAAATTGCAAGGGTGAGTTCATTATAAAAAGAACCAATACCAAATCCAAATAACCACAATTAGCAAGAAACATGGGCAACATTAAGAGCTTACACAGCATTCATTATTCGACACACACATCCAACGATTGTTCATCATCCACATACAACAATTACTCACCATCCATCCATGGATCAAATCAAGACTGCACAGAATGATGCATGCACCTGACTCAACTCTCAGATGTAATGTGGTACGTACCAACAACCAAATCTCAAGAAATAGCATAAGCATGTCCACACGACACTCTCACTTAGGGAACCATGCAGAGTTCGTCGAGACCACCCGGTTATGCACGTAACTGCCCCCCTCCCTATAGGTGATCAGCCTGGGGGCCCAAAGGAGTTCCCTACCAGGTGACACACCCCCTTAGTACAAAGTACACTCTGCCACAGTTACTCTATTTCATGTGTCGTATGAGCTATGAACATGGCCAAAAGCAAGTTTCAAAGACCATGGACCAATTAAAGCGCCTAAGTATCCCCTCAGAAATGCTTACATTCTTTAACCACGCTTGTCACCCACGTTTGGGCCACCCACGTCTGGGCCATCTGACAAGGTCAGTGCATTTACCCCCGATGACATACACTACATACAATGTATGAACGTGGCCCAAAGCAAGTGTCAAAGACCCTGGAAGGTCAGTGCACTTCGCCCCCCACGAACATACACAAAATCCAACGTATGAACGTGGCCCAAAGCAAATGCCAAAGACCTTCGAAGGTCAGTGCCCTTAGCCCCCCATGAACATACACAACATGCACATGCCAATGCATTTCCAACATCAATCAACATTCCATTTTCACATCATTCTTAACATAGACATCATCTCGTCTCAATGACGTTATCAACAACAACAACAACCTCATTTCATATTCACATAATCATCAACAATACCATCAATTCATGTTGACATGGTCTTTATTAAGAATGTCATCTCAAATCAATATCATCATAATTATCAATATCACCACATATCAATTAAAATCCTGAATAATGACATCAATAATAAATCGCATTCCACACACACACACACACATATATATATATATATAAAGACAACAATATCATTCATCACAATAATTATATATATCACATCCCATTAGTTAAAAACATCATTTTCTATAACAGAAAAATCAGCATGCAACAGGGACAGACAGTTATCCTCATAGCTAGGTTCTCTGACCCTAACTATGGT
This sequence comes from Glycine max, assembly GCF_000004515.6. Classification (NCBI taxonomy): domain Eukaryota; kingdom Viridiplantae; phylum Streptophyta; class Magnoliopsida; order Fabales; family Fabaceae; genus Glycine; species Glycine max. Next base: position 24,196,889 of record NC_038251.2, on the reverse strand, counting down.
GTTAAAACGGTAAATTTTATAATAAACTCCCCTCACCTATTGTGAGTTACGCACTGGTTCCTCATCACGTCACTTAAAGATTTCATTTTCGTCCTCGCTCGTCGGTTCCATGTAAGCCTCTACCATGCCAAAAGGAAGGAGACTTAATATGGATTTCAGAAAACAAAGCTAATAACAATGCTCTAGGTCAACACCTACGTCACTACATGAAAGGGCTGAGAGCATTTCGAGTTTTACAAAGGATATCATTTTGAAGTTCCGATCACGCCAATGTGACCGGGGTTCAGTGTAGGTTACGAAAATAACATGCATTTCATGAAAAGATAACGTTTACAAAGTCTTTTTGCTCTAGGGTTTTTCAGAGGAAGCGTAAAACATGCAATGGTGGTTCCAAAGTCAGAAAAGATGCAAAGACAAGCTGAAACTAACAAGGAACAAGCATAGAACCATGGTTACCTCGAAGGAAAATGAAAGGTCAGATTAGGGGTTCGTCCTCTATCGAAACCGCAAGCCAAGTTGGAAGATTATGCTTCGGTTGAAGGGTTCCTCTCGGTGTGGGGTTTCAATGGAGAACAACAACGGTTTGTGGTGGCTAATGGTGGTTGTGGGTGATGGAGAAAGAGCTTGGGACGTTGGAAATGGTTTTGGAAGAAAGAAAGGAGAAGAATGGCATTTTTCCAATGCTACTTGGACTACAAGGCTCAAAACGCACAAGTGAGCAATGCTCTCGGAAACGGAAATGTCACGCACACTCCAGACATCTTCTCAAAGACCGCAACGGTCAGATCGTGGACAAGTGTCTTGTGAAGCTATAGACCAAATTTCGAGAAGATCCAACAGTTAACGAAAGTTGGACAGCATTTTTACCGAGACAGCTTCATGTAGCTTCCTTGAGAAGCTTCATTAAGAGGCTTCCTCGAGAAGCTTCCTCGTGGCTTCTTTGAGAAGCTTTCTCAAGAGGCTTCTTTGAGAAGCAAACGCTTTAACTACTAACACCCTTTTAATAACTAAACTCACCTCCTTGAAAATAATTACGGATAAAATAACACAACAAATATAATCAAACATCAAATATAATTGCTAATAATATATAGAGATATATATCAGGGTGTTACAACACACACAAACCTTTATTCTTGAAACTTCTTTTTTTTATTTTAGCAGTATTTACTTACTACTTCTTGACACAATTTTTCTGTGTGGTTGCTACTTGTCTTACCACAATTATCATCACCCAATATCTTCCCCCAAATTTAGGAAAAATTTGCTTTGAACCATGATGCTCTCCTACAACCTAAAGAAAGGCAGATGGAGATTATAATTCACATATTCAAGCTCAAAATGGGTGCAAAGGATTCATCATTCATGAACAGGGTAAGCTATTTGGCTAAGTGGCTAAATCAATCAATCACGACCTTCATCATTTCCAAAATCATGCATTCATTCAGTATTTAGACATTCATGCAAAAATCGATACTTAATGCTAGTTGTTTTCTCACAATTTAGGTTCACACACTCACCAGGTTATGGCTAATGGTTACCTTCACAATTTACCTATCAAACAAACTAACAATTTCACTCACGTCCCTAATTCATGTTCTTTCTCTTCTAATTACCGCATACTTATTCAAAGCACATGATCTAACATCGCAATTCACTCAAGTCATGCAATCGATCAATTTCCAAATCATTCACAAACACAAAAATTTCAAACCAAAACAATCCACTGCATATATAAATGTAAAATGTTTTAAAAACTATAAAATTTGCTAAATAAGTAAATAACTATACTGAAATGTAAAAGCTGTATCGAAAAGGTAGAAAATAAATCAAGTCCTGTCTTCAGTCATCTGTGCTGGTATGGGATCATCCTGAGGTGAAGAGGGAGCATCCTGGACTGGCAATGATGTCTCTAGTGTTGGAGTGGGCCAGGGATCCCAAGTGCTCTGCGCCGCAGCCATATCTGCAACATAATATGTGTCTGCAGCGCCGTTTCCCTCCTCAAGTGCCTCAGATGGTGTGGCAGCAGGGGTAATCTCTGGAGTCTCCTCCGGTGTGGCCTCGGCCTCTGGTGTCGCCTCCGGCTCGGTGTCTAGCTACGACTCCTGGGCTATAGGAGCCTCACCTCCCCCCAAAGGAGAAGGCTGGACTCCTGGCCAGGCAACCTGGGCCATAAAGGCCTCCATGTTGATAATCGACTAATGCTGAGCCAAATCATGGATACTCTGCATCACCAGGCATAAGCCATGATGGAGGCTCTTCAGTATCGGCACTAAAATCTCTGTGTTCTGAGTGGAGGGGATGGAGGGTGCTGGGACTGGAGCTGGAGCAGGTGCTGATGGAGTTGGAGGAGCGGAAGAAAAAGGGGCAGAAGTGCCAGGTCCCCTAGCCCTAGTCTTGCGAGTCCTTAGAAAGGTGATCGTGAGATCATTCGGGTTCCAACAATTCTTTTGGATATATGCCAAATTAATGGTAGGGCTAAGGGACTCAAAAGTCAGAGAATCGGATACTACTCCTCTGGCTATGCACAAGGCTGTAATGAGTGCAGGGATGCCTAGCCGAGAGGAGTTGGGCTGGGCCATTTGTTATATCTGGCCTGAAATGAGCGAGCCCAAGTCCATATCCATCTTCATAACTAGCCCGTAGACTAACCTCGCCCTATCCATATTAAGATCGGACGTGTGAAAGGTGGGGGCGAGGTTGGAGTATGAAAGCACTCTCCAAGTCTGGGCGAGGGTGGTCAGGTCCTTCCTCAGGAGCTTCTAGGGCACTCCCTCAACATTCAATACAAAACCTCGCCCTGGAATAAATAATCAGGCAGCGAGCTCCTGAGGGTCTGGGTGAGTGCTGCTGAACCTGGGGTAGGTGGTGTACCTCTCCCCTGGCTCCAAAACCATGGGGGTCTCTAAGAAGGTGTTCAGAGACTCAGCATCAAACTTTATAAGCTTTCCTTGCACTCGAACCTGCCTGGGGGATTTATCCTCTGGATCATAGAGGTTGGCATAAAACTCCTTGACCAAGGCCACATCAATGTGACCATCAGGCTGCCTGGTCAAGGTTTTATACCAACTACACCTCTCGAGCTCCCGACATAACTCATCATACTCCGAAATGTATAATATGATGTTCCTCTCCGGAAGAATGTTCCGGGAGTGAACATTCTGGTCATATCTCTCCCAAGCGCCCTCGGAAATGAATCTGGTGGTATCATAGGGCTCTCAGGGTCTGGAGGCAATAGCTTTCCCCTTCCTAGAGGCCATCTGCTTCAAAAGAATCACAGGAATTGAAATTAGATAGGTTTTATTCACAACTAAAAATAGAAAAATAAAATAGGAAAATAGACAGGGCAGTTAGCAAGATTGACTCGCTTAGCACGCCTTAAGAAAATAACAGGATACGCTTAGCGCGACAACATAAAAATAAGGACTCTGGCTAAGCGAGACATACTCGCTTAGTTGACATAGCATAATGGCTAAGCGAGCATGGCTCGCTAAGCTTTATTCTCTGATAGAGAGCTAATTGCGCTTAGCGAGACAGGCTCGCTCAGTGTGACACACTACACAAGCTTAGCGCCAGCAGGCACTTAGCCCAACTTGACTACTGGAACATAATTGGCTTAGTGAGATTGGCTTGCTAAGCCTTATTCTGAAACAGAGAAGAAATTACACTTAGCGAGCATGACTCGCTTAGCGCATGAACAGAATTTAAGAAAACAAAATTGCCTTGGGCTTAGCGAGACTGACTCGCTTAGCCCAGGCTTATTCAAGCTAAAGAAGCATGGTGGCTTAACGAGACTGACTCGCTTAGCCGCCAATAGAATACCAAAAGCCTCAAACATTCTGACCTAACTAAACTAACTCGTTAAGCGCGGCATGCCGACTTAGCGAGTTCATACGAACTCAGAAATTAAAACTGGAAATTTAAACACTCGCTAAGCCTAAGTGCAGTGGCTTAGCAAGTTCATATAGAAAAGCATAAATTCAAACAGAAATGATGAACACGCTTAGCGGGACAGGGACAACCTAGCGAGTTCATCAGAAAACCCAGAAATTCATCCAAAATTGATGAACTTGCTTAGCGAGCAGACTCACTTAGAGAGTACATCAAAATTTACGAAAAATAATGGGGCTTCTAAGCCCCTACTAACCACTACTTACAGACCTAAAAACTTTAATCAAAACACAGCAAATGAACCTACATTACATGCGAAATTAAACCCCTAACAACATGCTTTCTAATAACTAACTAATGAACATCAATAGCAACACACAATCAACAATTCACATAGCAAACAAAATGGTCTTCTACCCTAAGGTTCAAACTGAAATTATAAATGAAGAAGAAGGTACTTACTTGGATTGCTAAGGAGTGAGTGAAGATAAAGGTAAAAGAAGCAGAAATCGCAAGAAAATATGAGCATAGTGCAGAAGTAGGGAATGCCAATGATGAGGAAAATGCTATGAGTTTTGCACAAAAAGTAATTGCCTAAGGCAGTAATGCTTATTTTTGGTAGTTTCGACTATCTCGCTTAGCGCGAGTGACTCGCTAAGTGAGCACTCAGTGATGTTTGAATTTTCAGATTTTAATTTCACACGCTTAGTGGGACAGGCTCGCTCAGCCCAATTCAAAAATTAGAAAACCCGAGAAGGATTTGGGCTTAGCGAGTTCTGCAGCTCTGATTGGTCTACAACTTTCACTAAGCGGGACGTGGCCGACTTAGCGAATTAAATGCCTCAAGATGCAGTAGTGGGGTTGCGCTTAGTAAGATGGTCTCGCTTAGCACAATTCCATACCTGAGAGGGAATTGGGCTTAGCGGGTAATCATTCTTCTCATTCCTAATTACTGTCATACCTCCTTTCTTCGGAACCACTTGTACGGGACTAACCCAAGCACTATCCGAAATGGGATAGATGAGGCCTGCTTCTAGCAATTTCAGCCCTTCCTTTCACGCTTCTTCCTTCATAACAGGGTTCAATCTTCTTTGTGGATGTCTTATCGATTTATAGTCAGCTTCCATGTTGATCTTATGCATACAGTAAGAAAGGTTGATCCCTTTCAAGTTAGAAATATGCCATCCAATAGCTGTTTTATGTTTCTTCAAAACTTTCACCAACTGAGATTCCTCTTCCTTTCTCAAGGAATTGCTGATGATCACCGGATTAGCTTCATTTTCTCCTAAAAACACATATTTCAGATGTCCAGGAAGGGTCTTCAACTCCACTTTAGCTTTTTCTACTGGGATGTCTTTCTTCAATTCTTCAAAAATAGCTCTTCCAAGAGGATTTTCTTCTGCACCTTCTAATTCCTCTAAACAACTCAGCACTTCTTTTTTCTCCTCCGTTGTCAAACACTCCATAGTATTAGTCAATGCTTTTTCAAGTGGAGACTACATTACCATGGCTCTAGCTACCATGTCTATCTCATGTTCCACCTTTTCTATTCTAAAATAGGCCTTGTGGTCGCTCAGGTGCTTCATAGCTTCAAACAGATTGAATGTAATTTTTTGATCATCTTCGCTCATTTCCAGATTACCCTTCCCCATATCCACTACACAATTGGCAGTTAGCATGAAGGGACAACCCAAAATAAGTGGAATTTCAGCATCCTCTTCAATATCCATGACAACAAAGTCCGCAGGGAAGGTAAACTACTGCACCCTGACTAGAACATCTTCTATCACGCCATAAGGCCTTGTAATAGAATGATCTTCCAGCTGCAGTGTCATTCTTGTTGGCATAATTTCCAACTCTCCAATCCTCCTGTACATGGAGAGAGGCATCAAAATAATGCTGGCCCCCGAATCAATGAGGGCCTTACCAACTAACACTGGACCAATAGAGCAAGGGATGGTGACACTCCCTGGATCCTTATGTTTCGGTGGAAGGATTCTTTGTATAACAGCACTGCAGTTTCCTTCCACTATGATATTATCACTATGGATATATTTACTCTTTTTGGTCAGCAGATCCTTCAAAAACTTTGAATAGAGTGGCATTTGTTGTAAGGCTTCTCCAAAGGGGATAGTTATCTCCAATTTCTTCAAGATGCCAAGGAAACAAGCCAAGTGTTGTTCCTTGTCTTTCTTGGACGGTACCAGAGGATATGGTGCTTCCTTCCCAAAGCATGAGACAACCTCTTTCTTCTTTTCTCTGGCCAACTCATTCTTTGTCTTCTTTTCTTCCTCTTTTTCTTTCTTTTCTTCATTTTTTTCTTCTTTTTCTTCTTTCTCTCTCAACTGATCATCTTCTTCTTCAACTACTAGCTCTTATTCATCGTTATTCCCCTTTTCATCTTCCACCATGATTGCCTTCTTGCCTTGGGTCATGACAGCTTTACATTCTTCTTTGGGATTGCTCTCAGTATTAGCCCCAAAGCTTCCAGAAGAATTATCGACTATCTGCTTAGCCAGCTGTCCTACTTGAATTTCCAGGTTCTTTATAGCAGACTCTGTGCTCCTGTGATTTGACATTGCAACTTGCATGAACTTAGCCAAAGTCTCCTCCAGCTTGGTTGTTCTCTCATAAAGGCTAGGCCCTTGATTTTAAGGCCTATTGGATGGTCCACCTTGGTCTTTATTGAATTGGTTTCCAGGATGAGACCTCCACTAACCTTGATTCTGATTAAAATTGGAACCTTGCTGGTAACCTGCAAATCCTCCTACATTAAATCCTGGTCTGTGATGATTCCCCATATAATTCACTTCCTTTGCAGCTTCATCAAGACATATACAACAATCAGATTCATGAATGTTGAGTCGCTTGCAATTGGGTTGGCAGCTTACTAAGTGTCTCCGTCAATGATTCTAGCTGCTTAACTGGTAGCTTGTTCTGTGCCAACAGTGCATCTTGTGAAGAAAGCTCTAGTAGGCTTCTCTTTGTAGGTATATGAGTCCGATCACGCAAGATAGCATGATCACTAGCAACCATATTTTCAATAAGCTCCATAGCTTCTTCAGGGGTCTTCAATTTAATCTTTCCTCCAGCAAAAGCATCCAATAACTGTTTGGGCTGTGGCCTCAACCCATCTATAAAATTGTTTAGCTGAATTGGCTCAGAGAATCCATGAGTTGGTGTTTTCTACAGCAAGCTACGGAATCTCTCAAGCGCTTCACTCAGGGATTCATCTGGGAATTAATGGAATGAAGAGATAGTTGCCTTGTCTTCAACTGTCTTGGACTCAGGAAAATACTTCTTCAAAAACTTCTCTACAACCTCCTCCCAAGTCTTCAAACTGTTTCCCTTAAAAGAGTGCAGCCACCTCTTAGCTTCTCCAGCCAAGGAAAATAAAAATAAACTGAGCCTCACTGCATCTTCTAGCACACCGGCAATCTTCACTATGTTGCAAATCTCAATATAAGTAGCCAAGTGTCCGTAAGGGTCTTCATTTGGCAATCCATTAAACAAATTTCCTTGAATCAGCTGAATCAAGGAATGAGGATATGTGATGTTGTGAGCTTGAACCTCTAGTGGCGCAATGCTTGTAAAGAATTATGGCACGGTCGAGCTAGAATAATCTTCAAGAGTTACCCTCCATGGTTGATCTTCAGCCATAATTGGAACTTTAGTTGCACTTACTTCAGATTCTCTTAACTATAGAAAGATTGAAGATGATTCAAATGATTGAGCTTCCTCCAAACTTGGTTGTGCTGTCCTTTCCTGCAAAAATTTTCTCCTTCTTCCTGCATTGTTTCTCCTGCAAGTAGCCTCTATCTCCAAATCTAATGGAATTAAATCACCTACAGAAGAGTTACCTCGCATACAAGAAACACTAAAACGAACAGTAGTTAACCAAATCAAGAGAAAGTAATTCTAACTAACTATTCACAAAATCAATCAAAGAATAATGAATAAATGTCTACAAACTGAACTATACTTTCTAAATGGAAAGAAGTTGCCCGGCAATGGCACCAAAATCTTTGTTCGCTCTTCGGCAAACCTAATCAGAAAGTGTACCGAGTCACGCAAGTAATATAAAACGATAACAACCGAGTATCGAATCACAGGGAACTTGTTTTATTCAGAAAATATGTGTTCAATGAGCAAACATTTGTTTAAAGCAAGTAAATATTAAATGGGGTTTTTATATGAAAATCTAATTAACTACAAACAAAAATATCTAGAAGTTGAGAAGTAAAAACAGTCAAGTAAAAAGCATTGGGTCATTCTACTAAACTTGCTTTGATGTTGCTAAAGGTTTTTCTCTATTTAACGTTGTTCTAGTGTTCATATCCTGAAAAATTACCCAAACCAAGATCCCTCGAGTGAATGGACCTAACTCTATTTATACCTCGTACTTGATCCCTCAACAAACTTAATTTAAATGAGTTGCATTAAGATTACAACATAATAAAGACTAAATCACTGCACTCCATTCCTAGACATACAATTTTCTAACTTGCTCTATCAAGTTCTAAGGCTTTAAAGCACTTCCCAATGCTAAAAATCCTAACTATACATACAAATGGGTGATCAAGCCACAAGCATGTAAAAATAAGCATAGATAGAAGCAATGAACACATAAGAACATCATTAAATAGATAGTAAAAGAGTATTACATCAAAGGTTCAGCAGAATTCCCCAACAAGAGATTTAGCCTTCCATTACAAGCAATGAACTTTTCAGCACAAAGTACAGATTTTTAGGGAAGAAAAGTGGTTGAGAATAGTTGAGGATGTCTCCTTCAACCTCTAGAACCCTAATCTCACCCCTCTAACCTAGACTCTCTTGGAGACTGGTGGTTTGTCGCTCTAACTTCTTCTCTTGCTCTATTTTTTTGACCCCTCCCTTTAGTTTCCCCCAACTTCAGTGTTTTAAAGGCTCCTTGACGTTTCAAATTCTAAAGGCTTGCTTAGCGAGATTGGCTCTCTAAGCGCGAGTTAGTGAAATTTGGCTTAGTGAGTTGGGCGCGCTGAGCGCGAGAAGAGACAAATGACTCGTTGGGTGAGCTTGCGGCACGCTAGGCGAGCATATCTCTGGCTTATCCTCTTCTAGGATTTCTCATCATGCTAAGCGAGCTGAGTGCCTCGCTTATCGGATGACACTCGCTAAGCACATATGCCTCACTAAGCGAGATACCAGCTGCTTGACCTTCTCTTCTTTTGGCCTGAAACTGAAGTGGTTTCAATATTAATTCACAAAATGGGAGTATCTATTGTGTAAAATCAAACTAAACATGAAAACATGCACAATTCCTACAAAAAGAACCATAAATGGGGGAAAGATGCTAATTTCATGCGACTATTAAATACAAAAGTTAGTCGTAAATAACAACTAACATGGACCCCTATTTGAAAAACTTGCATAAGAGTTGTTAGAAGAACCTGCAAAAGAAGTGTTTAGTGGGACCATAATATGCATTATTATTTTGTGGCCTCCAGCCATAAGGTTAATTTGAACCTAAGCAACCTCTGTAGCCTTGGTAGTTTCCTTAGAAGCTCTGTTGAGGTTTGGCTTGATTCTACAAATAATGGACCTCCTCTTCCTGTTGGCAATCACCAGGTGTTGAATAATGGCCATTCTGATGGTCCCCACCATAGAAGTCACATCTCAGAACTTGTTGAACTTGATGAGCTTAGTTTGTTTTATGTGATCCACCTTGTTGAAATTGTTGAGGAAGTTGGCCTATTTGTTTTGTTAAGGCCTCTATTTGCTGATGCAAGGGTTTGTTCTGAGCAAGAATTGCATTCTGAGTATCCAGCTTCATTATACCTTTTCTTTGAACAGGAGTCCTATCATGGTGACTCTAACAATCATTGGCTGCAATCAAATCAATGATTACAATTCCTTCCTCAGGGCTCTTAGACATCATAGTACCTCTAACTAAGGCATCAAGAATCATTTTTGTTTGGGGTCTCAAACCACTATAGAAGATATGTAGTTGTGAAACATCATCAAAACTATGGTTTGGGCACCTTCGTAACAAAGCCTTGAATCTCTCCCATGTTTCACAGGAAGGTTCATCAGACCCTAGGGAAAAAGTAGCAATGGCGGATTTCGCACTAATGAATCTAGACGGAGGATAGAACCTTGCAATGAATTTTTCCTCCCTTTCTTCCCAGGTATTGAGACTTCTTTTTTGGATGTGATTGGAGTCATGTCTTTGCCTTACCTATTAAGGAGAATGGGAAAAGCTTTTAGGTAGACAGTTTCAACATCTTCATCAAAAGCTCCCATGGTACTGCACAACTCCATGAAGCTAGACAAATGTGTGTGTGGATCCTCATGATTCATTCCATCAAAAGGGTATGAACCGATCAAACTGAGTACTGTTGGCTTCAACTCCACAACCTTGTTACTGAAAGGAGGAATGACTATGTTGTTGTAATGCTTTGGTCCTTGTTGATAAGTATAGTCACCAAGAGTCCTCCTTGGTGGTCTATTTCCTTTTCCTTTTCTTCTTGCCATACTATCAATTACAAGTGGCTTTTCTAGTGAAGGAGAATTAATAGAAGAAGATTCACCCAGTGGCTTAGTGGTTGCTTATTTCTTTTTCTTTTTGTTCTTCCTTCAGTCTTGGCAATTTCTGGATCAAAAAGCAATTTATTTGTAGAAACTTCACCTTGCATAAAGGAAAAATAACACACTACAATAAACTGTAAGCACCAAGGTTAGCAAAAATAAAATATAACAAGAGAGAATTTATACAAAATCAAAAATAAAAGAAATAAATACAAAAGTAAGGAAAATAGCCTATCTAATTGAAAATTTAAATTAGAAAGAACTTGAGTGGACAACTCAAATCCTCGACAACGGCGTCAGAAACTTCTTAGACTATTAGCAAGCGTACCAATGTCGCCACATGTTACATATTTTATAAAAGAGATCCAATCCACAAGGACTTGAGTTACTCAATTCCTCTGTTTAAAAGTCAACAGTTCAATAGTTATGTACAAATTTAATCGAAATATCATAGGTTTGACGAAAATAACAAAAATAACGAAATAGCAAAAATAATGGAAACAACAGAATTAATGAGTCCAAAATACGTAAAATTACGGAAACAAATAAAACATATTTAATTAATTCATGAAAAGCATAGGATTGGATTTCATTGTTCATACCCTCAGTATCCTAATAAGAATAATATATATGAATCATTTTCTAACATCACTGATCCACACATTAAATTTCCTTGAATCGATCCCTCGCATTCGAGAATCTTAAGAATATTTACCGAATATCGATCCCTCACATATGAAATAAATATCCCAACATTACAATCATAATCTCGTGCTATTTGTAGTCAAAACATTATGCTTTATTCCTAGCAACGTAACATAAAGAGTAAATTCATTCAGTTCAAATTCTAAGAGTACTTTCGGACTTAAAATCCAATTTCATGAAACTATTGATCACATAGAATCAAGCATTACGAATAGAATGAAATCACCAGTAATGAGTAGAAAAGATTCATTCATATATAAAATATCAAAGCAGATACATAAAGGTACGAAAATTACATCTAATCCTTCAGAGAAACTAGTTGATCATTGTGTAGAACACAAGATCAATAGAAGAAATAATGAAGGATGTGACCCACGGTCACTTCTCTATAGCTCCCCCTACACTTTTCTCTCTTCTCTCTCCAAGCTTTATAAGAAAACTATTATAATCTAAAGATAAGTGCTAACATTTTAATCCCAAAAATAATTAAATTATGGCACTTATCATGTACCCATTAATGTCCCAACCACTACTAGAAAAAACATTTTCTATGACAACAAAACGACGACGGTTCCTCAAGAACCGTCTTAGTATGTAAGGTAGTGACAATTTTGTAAATATGGGGTCTTAGAAACTACCCTTCCACGACGGTTTCGCAAAAATTGTCTTAAAAGACTGTCATTCTAAGACACTTTTGTAAAAATCGTCTTAGAAGAGAGCATATTTTTAATTTTTATATCTCCCTCTCGTGCGCTTAAATGTTTGCTCTTCCTCTCACACTCTCTCTCACTCTTCGTAAGTGAGAGCCACAGAGACCTCTCACTCTTTCCCTCTTTCCCTTTCAGATCCCTTTCACTAGTTATGGTTGTTGGTGTTGCACAACCACAACCAGGTATTCAAATCCATCTTTCCCTTTTAGATCTGAACATGTATCGTCCCTCCCATGGCTTCAAAGTGCATCCTCAAGGAGCTCAAGGACTTATAGAACAACTCACCAATTTCTTACAGCACTGGTAACCCTTTTCTAGTCGTTATGGTGCTTCCCTATCAAGTTTTATTCTTTCTACTTCCAATCCCTAATTTATTGCCATTATTTTCCCCTCTTCAAAACCAGTTCATTTTGCTTACCAGTGTTCCCACAATCGAAACAAAAGCTTCCCCATTTTGCTTCATCGTCTGAACAAATTCCACACAACCTAAGTCAAAAACTTGAATGTTCATTGTTTGAAATTAGACTCTGATTACAAAAGAAAAGACATGGTCGCAAGAACAGTTGCCAAAGACATAATCACTTTTTGCAGTTCTGCAGCAATCGTTAACAAGTTCTTCGGTATTCATATCCCTCTTCTCTTTTCTTGCTTTCCTCTGATTTCTTTCATTTTTGCATACTTGTGTATTTTTTTTTTTGTAAATACAAAAAGTAAACATATTAAAGGAAATAGGGAAGTTGGAAAGAAAAAACTATCCTAATAACTGCAAATATATTTTGAAGCGGGTCAAGTTCAGGGTACAAGGAAAATGTGGTTGGCTTGTTCACTGGTATTGCCGCAGTAGCCACTGGCCACCCCTTTGACACCGTCAAGGTTTGATTTTTATCAACTTTTAGGGAACCCTTTGGTCTTAATTAGAGACTCCTTTGGATACATTATTTGATAATTGTTTTGTTTCTGTGTTACTGTTTACCCCTTTGTTCAATGTTTTTGTTGATTTGCCCCGTGCTTTTTTAGGGATCTTAAAAATAGTGTTTTTGGGTACTTTGGGATGCAGGGTTGAAAATTAAAATGATGGATGGGATGCTCTAATTTCAATTTTCCATTGTTCTGAACTAGTGTGAAACAATTTTGGGTCTCAAATTTTCATCAGGTTTGTTTTTCATTTCTATTTTTTTGAGTTGACACTTAACGTGATTGGTGTTATATAGTTTTGTTATTGTTCATGGGTTTATTGGTTGGCAGAGCAGCTAAATATAGTGTGTGGAATTGTGTTGAGCTTGTCAGCATTACTTAACTAGCTTAATGGTCAAGTTCTATTGTTCTTGTCCTTTTAACTGACAAATGACAATTGCTGGTTTTTGCATAGGATGATAAAAATTTGTAACTTATGTGCTATCTAGGGATGACATGATGATTCAAAAATATTACTGACTTGCTTTTTTAATTCATGTATGTTCTTTTTTGTTAACCTTTTTAAATAGTTCAAGCATGTATAAATATGATAACAAATAATGGAGTGAAAAAAAATAGTGGTTGACTGGCTGTTAGACTCAAGAAATAAACAGACTAAATAAAAAATATATAAAAATAATTTGGTTTTAAAATCAAAATTGAGTACAAAATTATCATGACTGAATACTATGTGAGATATGAGCAGAAATAGGATTATAGGAACACAACGTGACTTGTAGCTTAAGAGGGAATAGTGCTAATTCATGTACAATTATAACATATATAAATGTTATGTATATAATAATTTGATTAGCAATATCATATTTGTGACCTAGACAATATAATCTAGATGTACAGAAATTTACAATCCCTTAATATTTAATGACTATTCATATAATTCATTTCACAAGGAGATAATATCAATAAGCAATGAAAATACTGAGAAATTTCTGAAATTTAAAATTTATGCATCAGAACCACTCCTTGTTTTTGAACAATTTTCCTATATTATGGTTCTTTAATTCCAGTGAGAAGTGGGCTATCTTTTTGGTCATTTTCTTTTGGTCCACGATCTTCTACAATATACTTCTATTTATATCTATTTTAGCCTCTTTATTGCAAGTTTGTTGGTGACTTCAGGATGGTTTTTTTGTTTAATTATATTTTAGTTGTTATCTGCTTTTAAAATTGTAGCCTATCTGTAAACTATTTTTTCCCCATTTATTAGGTGATGTTGCAAAAGCACAATGCAAAAGCACATACGATTCAGTATAGAAATGGATGGCATTGCACTGCTAGGATATTGAAGACTGAAGGAGTATGGCTAATTGACCTTTAACTTCCAAAGGATAAAAATGGGTTATTCATTCCAATTCCATATAGGAATATGAATTATTGTTAATCATTGATCCTATCCTATGGATGAGACATATTCTTTAGCCATTTTAATTCTTTCATTGTTATAGTTCTGTTTTCGAGGATAATTTATCCTTGTACTTTCTTCCTGCTCTTTAATGAAATATCTTCTATTGAAAACAAGCTATCCTTTTACATTAATGAAACTAACATTCCATTTCTTCCTTTTTTGTTTCTATCAATTTCTCATTTATCTTTTCTACATTCATAATTTACAATCTTCTTGACTTCTATGACTACTACAAGGGTCAGATCGAAGCTTGGGATGAATCAGCCTTGCTTTTGTTCAGGTATACAATGATATGAAGTTCTTAATTTTATGAGCATCACTGTCGCAACCTACCTTATGACTGGAATGCGGGTGATGTGTCAATATTTTCTCCTATTTCTTAACCTTTTTTGTCACCATTTTAATTACTTATTAGCCTTAATTGTCAAATTAACTATGTAGTTTTATCATTTGGGCCTACTTGACTAATTTTGTGTTTTTAATTTAATTTCAGGAGAATTATAAGCAATTGGGCTTGGATCCGGAATTGGGATGAACCGGCTTGGACTTGAAGAGAGCAGACAATTTTATTTTATCCAATTTTATTTTATTTGGGCCAATTTTATTTTATTTCTTTTTTGGGCTTGGACTTAAAGCGGAATTGGAAACTTTGGGGCTGAGGACATATATAACAGCACCAGGGTTTTAGTAGAAGGTAGATTGTTTTTGATAGGAGAATAATTTTAGGGTTTTGCAATTCTAGTTTTTTACTGTTTCTAATTTTCTGGGTGTTGTACCTCTTGATGTTGATTTTTTAGAGTCGGAATGCACTAACCATGTTGCAGGAAGTACATATACTTCTGACTTGCTTTATGAGGTACAGGCTAAGTCTCCAGTGTTGCTTTCTCTTGAGAATCAAGCACAGCTCTCTTTGAGGTTTTGTTATTACTATTGAATTCTGATCAATTTTTCCTCTTCACCAATTGCTCTGTATTGTTGCTATTAATCCATGCATGCTTAGTGCTTGATTAATTGTCTTTGCGCTTAATTTATGTTCATGCTTAATGATCAGTTTCGTTCATGCTTAATGGACATGTGAGAGGGATTAATTGGTGTATGTGTTGCTTAATCACATAATGACAGTCTTATGTTAATTTTCGCTTAGTAAATTAATTTAGGGTTGGATTAAGTGGTTGAACTGCTTAGGGATAAATTCTCGTAACCTAGGATAAGAGACTTGCTTGTGAATCAAGGGGAACAACATGTTTTAATTCTTTTTTTTTCTTTAATTCGAATTTGCTTGCTGTTTAATTTACAAAACAAACAACCCCCCCCCCCCCCAATTCGTTACTGTTTATTACTATCTGTTATGAATGTTTGGTTGGCCATTGCTCGTTGGGAGACAACCTAGGATCACTTCCTTGATACTACATTTTTAATGTTTATTTGATTCGGGTACGACCTCGATCAGCGGGCAAAAAGCCAAAGGAGCATCTTCCAAAAAGGAAAACGCGCGAGAGTTGCCACCAACATTTATTTGATGAAAACATTAGAAAAACCAAAAAGAGGTCTGTGAATTTTGAAAATAAGGGTTCGGGAGTTGTTTACGCATGGGGAAGGCATTAGCACCCCACGCGCCTGTCACAAGGGACGGTATCCTTTAATCGAGTGTGTGCAACGTGACTTCAAAATTATTTACTTTTCCTTTTTATATTTTTTTTATTTTTTTGGCATCGACAAGGGTGTTGCCCCTGCTCCTACGTATCCTCAGGTGCGATGAGGAATTCAGACCTACGTAGTTCTTTAAGTCTAAAAGTTTGTGTGTTAAATTTATTTTATGTTTTTGAAAGATTGATTTTAATTGCGAACAAAAGGTCGTTTAAGGAGTTGGACCTTGAAACGATGTTTTAAATTTTGAAAAGCGGAGAGAATTTTTAAGGCGTTGGACCATAAAATGATCTCAAGTGATATTTGATAAAAAGAAGTTAGTTATGAGTTGGTTATATCTTGGTTTTGTTTATTAACTTTCGATCCTCTTTTAAGACAACTTTACAACACTAGTGATCGGTTAAGATTGAACTTTACAAAGAAAAACGAGATCACCGATGATAGATAGAGAAGATGAATGTGCACATAATAACAAGGGGGGCCCCTAAGGGTACATAGATCACATTCAAATCTTAAAAACAAAACTAACCAACGGTCGCACAAAGAACACCGAACAAGAAACGATGTAGGGAATGATCACGGTCGCATTTTGATTGCACCTCAACTTTGTTTCCTCATCTTTCTTCTTCTTCTTTCTCTCTTCTCTCAGTTCCCTAAACTTCTGAACCTTGGAACCTCCCCTCAACCTCCCTAGCACACCTATTTATAGGAAAATGGGCACTTGGGGCAATGGCAGCTCGCCCAGGCGAGTTGATGCTTACTCCTGAAGTAATTGGCTCGCCCCGGCAAGTTGCAGCTCGCCTAGGCGACCTGGCTCCTTCACCCTAAATTAATTTGGGGGCCCAGGCGAGCCAGAGGTTAGCCTGGGTGAGCTAGGATCCAGTAAACTCAATAAAAAGACCTTTTTGCCCCTCATTTTTGGTATTTTTCACATTCTTGATCAAAACTCTAAATGATCATCTATTTTACACTATAACTGGCATTCAACACCTAAGTCGACTAGCAAGCTTGAAAAGATCAATGAATGATAGTCCCTGGACGAAATTAGGGTATGACAATCACTAATTCAAAAGAAAGCCGAAGAAAATTTGAATAATTTGAACCTATGTACATTCTGTTTGTTCTTTTCCAGTGTGCATTAATTCCCTGTATAGCCAATCATTAGTGATATTGAGGATGGAAGTGAATTGAATTAATTGGCTTCACTAAACCATAAGAAATCAGTTTAATTGACCGAAAAATATTCTTTTTCTTGTAAACTTGCCTAATTGTATTATTGTTGCTGAATTTAGGAGACAATTGCTACTAGTTTATCTGTTCCGCAAAATACAAATATACCCTTGATTGTTACCCACTGTCGCAACCTGCCCTCTGGCAGGGGCGCGAAAAGGCCTCTCATAGGGGCCAAGATGTGCGTCTTCCATTGAAGGAAAATGCGTGGAGTCGCCACCAACATTTATTTGAGGAAAACGTCGAAAAAACCAAAAAGACGATGGTCTGCGTATTTTGAAAATGAGGGTTTGGGAGTTGTTTATGCACAGGGAAGGTATTAGCACCCCATGCGCCCGTCACAAGGGACGACAGTCTCTAATCGAATGTGCAAGACATGACTTCAAAATTATGTATTTTTCCTTTTTTATGTTTTTTATCTTTTTGGCTTTTTATGTTTTTTACTTTTTTGTGGTCGATAGGGGTGTTTCCCTCGCTCCTACGTATTCCTCAATTGCGATGAGGAAATCAAACCTACGTAGTTCTTTAGGAACTAAACATTGGTTAAATTGTTTTTATCTTTTTTCGCAAGATTGATTTTAACCGAACAAAAGTCGTTTAAGGCGTTTGGACTTTTAAACAATCTTTTGATTTTTGAAAAGAGAGAATCGTTAAGGCGCTGGACCCTTTTGAATGATCTCTTGATTTTGAAAGGAGAGAATCGTTAAGGCATTGGACCTTTAACGATCTCTTGAGTTTTGAGAGGAGAGAAACATTGAGGCGTTGAACCTTTAATGATCTCTTGATTTTGGAAGGAGAGAAACATTAAGGCGTTGGACTTTTAACGATCTCTTGATTTTTGGAAGGAGAGAAACGTTAAGGTGTTAGACCTTTAACGATCTCTTCATTTTTGGGAGGAGAGAAACGTTAAGGTGTTGGACTTTTAACGATCTCTCCATTTTTGGGAGGAGAGAAACGTTAAGGCATTGGACCTTTAACGATCTCTCCATTTTTGGGGTTGACAAAAGCGGGGCTTTTGTTCTTACGTATCCTCAATTGCGATGAGGAACTCAGACCTACGTAGTTCTTTTGAAAGTAAGAAAGTTATGCGGGGTGTTGATTTTAGACTTTTAAACGGTTCTTTTTCAAAGATAAAAGTAAAAAGGGACCATTAAGGCGTTGGAACTTGAAATGGTTTCAAATGACCTTTTTGCGGGCAAATGCTTGATTTGTGAGTTGATTTTAGCCTTAGTTTCACTTGGTTATTTCTCAACTCATTAAAGAGGACTTTCAAAGTAAAATGTCCGGTTGACACTTATTTTTTTATTTTTTTATTTAACCGAGGTTACGACATGAACGATCAGTTGAATTTTATTTTAAAGGCGATTAAATGAGATTACAACACAAACGATTAGTTCAAATTCATTTAAACATTAATTAAGTGAGGTTACGGCTTAAACGATCAGTCGAAACCCACTTAAAACGAAGAAAAAGAATATCGAAAGTAGAAGAATGAAGATAAAAACATACAAAGCAAGAATGGACCCCTAAGGGTGCATAGAATGAATTCAAAGCTTCAAACTCAAAAACTAACAGGTTGAAGATCGACGAACGATGAAGAACGAATGAAGAACGATGAAGAACGTCCATGGAATTGATCATAGAAATGTCACGGAAGCGTTATGGAAGCACCTCGGCTTGGATTTTTTTCCTTCTTTCTTCTTCTCCTCACTAATTTTAAGTGAAAACCAAATGCCTAAAGTGCTGAACCCCTTCCCCTCAACCCCAAACTCCATTTTATAGCAAAAATGAGGGAGGTGGTTGCCGCCCAGCTTGTCCAGGAGAGCTAGGTAGCTTCCACCTGAAGCAACCTCCCTCCAAAATATTCCAGATGGGCCCAGGGATAGATACACCCCCCTAAATTGATCAGTTCACCCCCCCCCCCCATTTTATGTTTTTGGCTGATTTCCTTCCAAAATGTAGCGAAACTTTACGGATTACGCGGCAATAAGTGTTAAGCATCTCAATTTGGTCAGCAAAGGTCTGTGTGTTGACAAACAATTGTCCTAGGACGAAATTAGGGTATGACACTCACTAACACACTTTCATTCTCGGTCACGTTTGTTCTTGTTGTTGCAGGGGAAATTCTTGTTCCTCTTTCAACACGAAATGCCTCCTTCAACAGATATGCCATAGAACTGTGGAAGTAATGACTTCCAAGATTATTTTGATGATGCCAAAGAATCAAGAGTAAAGCAAGTTCCAAAGAATCAGGAGTCAAAAAGCTTCATGAATCAAGTTTCAAAGAATCAAGATTCAAGAATAATCAAATTTCAAGATTCAATCAAGTTTCCAGAATCCAGATTCCAGAATAATCAAGATCAAGATTCCAGACTCCAGATTCAAGAATCAAGGAGAAGACTCTATCAAAATAAGTACTAAAAAAGTTTTTCAAAACATTGAGTAGCACAAGAATTTTTCACAAAATATTTTACCGAAGAGTTTTACTCTCTGGTAATCGATTACCATAAGGTAGTAATCGATTACCAGTAGCCATCATTGTTTTCAAAACTGATTTACAAAGCTATAATCGATTACCATAATCGTGTAATCGATTACCAATGTTTTAAAATGTTAGATTTCAAATTTCAAGAGTCACAACTAGTGATAAAACATTTTCAAATCATTTTAAACTTGTGTAATCGATTACACAATACTAGTAATTGATTACCAGAGTTTCTAAATGTTTTGATTTTCAAATTTAAACATGAAGAGTCACATTTGTTGATGTGTAATCGATTACACCTTGATGGTAATCGATTACCAATGACTGATTTCAAAAAATAAATTTCCAAAAGTCACAATTCTTAAAGTGACTTGTTTCTGAAGATTTTTTCAAATGTCACAACTTTTTAAGTGACTAGTTTTCAAAAGAGTCACAATATTTAAAAGGTGACTAGTTTTACAGAAATTGCCAAGAGTCACAAACTTTAACTTGAGTCATCAAATGATTATAAATATGTGACCATGGCATGAATTTCAATAACGATTTTTACAGAACTTTCTGATTCATCTTTCTAAAAGTTTTTGTTCAATACTTTCTCTTTCAAGAAAAGTTCATTGACCAAAAACTTGTGCTATTTTTTTTCTTCATTCACTTCTTCCTCCTGCCAAAAGAATCGAAGGACTAACCGCCTAAGTTCTTTTGTGTCTCCCTTCTCCCTCTTCCAAGAGAATTCAAAGGACTAACTGCCTGCGAATTCTTTTGATTCTTCTCTTCCCCTTAAACAAAAGATTTCAAAGAACTAACCGCCTGAGATATCTTTTGTTTCCCCTTACAAAGATTCAAAGGACTAACTGCCTGAGAATTCTTTGTCTTAACACATTGGAGGGTACATCCTTTGTGGTACAAGTAGAGGGTACATCTACTTGTGTTGTTATACTAAGAAAAAGAGAGGGTACATCTCTTGTGGATCAGTTCAAGTGGAGGGTACATCCACTTTGTTGTTCAAAGAGAACAAGGGAGGGTACATCCCTTGTGGATCTTTCGCTTGTAAAGGATTTTACAAGGTTGAAAGATATCTCAAGAACCGTTGGTTGCTTGGGGACTGGATGTAGGCATGGGTTGTTGCCGAACCAGTATAAATCTTGTGTTTGTCTTCTTCTTCCCTACACTATTTAATTTCCGATGTGTACTTTTAATTGCCGCTTTTACTTTTGGTTAAGTTTCTGTTTCTGTTCTTTACTTTCTTAACTTAGTAATAAAAGCCTAGTTGAATCTAGTAACATTAAGAAGGATAAATTTTTAATTAGTCAAGAAACATTAATAATTAATTCAACCCCCTCTTCTTAATTATTCTGAGACCACTTGATCCAACAAGAACATTAGAACCCATCTTCTTTTTCTTCCTGCTATTAATTTATGGTGGGACCAAGGGGTTCTTAGTTCTTACTCGTCCCACATTTGAATTCAAGCTTGCATTTTTTCTGAGATGCATTGCTGCTAATTTGTGTTGTAATATATATCACAAGTCAACCACTTATTTACAACATTCACCAACTGCTATTATTATAACCTGCTTCCTTGATGTTTCTAAGCTGAGGTTTTATCATGCATCACACTTTCTATTTTGACACGTTTCTATAGAAGTTTTATTTGGCTTCTCAATGAAAAGATATTTCTTAAGTCAAAAAATGTTGGTGTTTCTCTCACAAATGATTATATCAATTATTTAGTTACTTGCTCCTTGCATCTGGTGGGGTGTTTATTTCCATGAAGTTAGAAACTTTGAATAATATTTGTTCAAATTTCAACAGTTGAGATTATGGGTCCGGTTCATTGCTCTTGAACTCGTGAACTCGGTACTTAATTCATGATTCTATGTGAGTTTGAGTAAATTCATAAATAGAAAAAAATTTAAATTAAGAATAGAGATCACAATTGAATGAACTATTACACTTTCTAATGCTTTTTTTTTCTTTTTAATGGTGTCTTGTCTTTAGGACATGTATTAGCATTTTTGAAGAAGTATTGTTGGAATGAAAACATTTATTGTATGTTTTTGTAGTTGTTTGAGTTTGGTGACAAGTATAGGGGAAATTTTTAATTTTTTTTAAAAAAAAGCACATTCGAATACGATTCTCTGAAAAATCATCATAGAATGTCTACATTCTAAGACGGTTTTTTGAGAAAACCATCTTAGAATCCTCAAAATATTTTTTTTTAAGAAATGCATTCTAAGACGGTTCTCTGAAAAACCATCTTAGAAAGTATACCCTTCCAAGATGGTTTTTAACTAAAAACCGTCTTAGAATGATATCTTTTTCTAAGACGGTTCTCTATGGAACTATCGTAGAAAGTGTAGACTTTCTACGATGTTGCTTACGGCGATGATTAATAACCAACGTAAAATGTGCAATTTAACCAACATAGAAAGTGTTTTTTAGAGCGATTTTCCACTAGCCCCATAAACTCTTTAGCACTATCGATCTTAGGGAGAATTATCTTAATATTGTCTGCAACAATCATTCTCATGAACATTAGGCTAAGTGTATTAGTGTTTCCCAAGATTTATAATGGATTTTCTCTTCATTGTTACTATAATCAATAATAGCAGTAGGTTTCTCTTCCACTATAGCAAGATCAAGATCTATTACATCAAGGCAAGATTGGACTTGCTCATTTCAGTCAGGGAAGTTAAGCCCATTAAACATTAGCATAGATGATACATGAGACTTTAGTGAATTAGGAACATGTATTGCATAATAAAATTCACATAAACATTTTGAGACATAAAACACATGTCATACATATAATTCATTCAGATAACAATCAATGTATATTGAAGCTCTCCTTTGGGTGATACATCAACACACAACTTACAAACATGATGATGCTAATAAAACTCTTAACATTATTTGGCAATTAAATATGCACCCATTATTAGTACCTACTACCTTTGGGTATATAAATAAACCAATGGTACACACAAATTACCCATAATTATATTCATTGATTATAAGAACAACTAATCAACCTTTGGACGATCCATAAATGTCTTATAACAATGAATTTCAATGTACCCATAAACCAATAATCATATAATTTAGCATCAATTATTCTATGAATAATTGAAATAATCATTAATTTGAAATTAAATAACCTTATATATTTGGTCACTTTGATGACTAACAAATCCATCATACACTTAATTTAAAAAGGCAACATGGTCTACACGTACATATGCAGCTACCAATCATTTGGAGCATTGTAATTCATAATTGCCATGTGCAAATCACACATTTTGCTTTCAATCACATTCATCCAAAACACTTTTCTATAATATAAACACACACACATGATATGCTTTTCCTTTCTTTCATTTTGAAAATTTTCCAAAAGTTTTATAGGCTATTCAAATGCAATTGAAAGCATCTTGATTTGAAAAGAAATTTTGATACGTACGTACATGTTATTCATAATGACAAAAAACATCACTTGTTAAATTCATTCAATGATCCATTAATTTATTATAATATATCATAACAATTCTTAATAAAATAATTGCAAGTATCAATTCATCGTCCATCGCGAGAGATGATGCAATGATCGATGGACAATTGGGAGAAAATAAATCATTTTATTTTCATACACAAATGCAGTGGAAAGAAAATTTCTAAATTCATGATTAGGGTTTACAAGTAATTAGGAGAAAATAAATCATTTTTAGATAATTATAAATTTCATAATAGATGTTATGATACCATATGTAAGTCTTAAGGATTCTCAAGATGAAGATCAACAATTATAGAAAATTAATAGAATCTTGAAACATATTGTCGCAACCTACCCTTTTGCGGGAGGGCGACGCGAGGCTCACGGGTGTGTCTTCCAAAGGAGGAAAATGCGCGGAGTCGCCACCAACGTTTATTTGTGGAAAACGTCGGAAAAACCGAAGGAACCCGGTCATGAAGAATATTCCAGATTCGGGAGTTGTATTTACGTTTGAGGAAGGTATTAGCATCTCTCACGTTTGTCCCAAAGGACAATAGCCTTAATTTTAGAATTGTGTGAAATTGTGTACTTAAACTTTATTTCTTTTTATTTTTTGAGGTCGACAAAAGCGGGGCTCTTGCTCCTACGTACCCTCCATCGAAGAGGAAATCAGACCTACGTAGTTCTTTCAAAAGGGCGAATCAAGTGATTCTTTTTACTTGGAAGGAGGTCTTTTTAAGGCGTTGGACCTTAAAATGACCCATTTTTACTTGGTGAGAAAAACTGAGACATCAAACCTTAAAATCCTTTTCAGTGATTTTTTTGCGAACGAGCTTGACTTTGCGAGTTGATTTTAGCCTTAGTTTCACTTTAGTTATCAGTCAATTCAATTAAGAAAGAGAAATCCCAAAGAGAAACGTCCGATTGATTTTTTTGGTTTATTTTACTAAAGGATATTTTTTTATTATTATATTATTATTTTACCTCTTTTTGGTTTCCAACGTGGTTACGGCATGACCGAACGGTCGGATTTCATTTTAACAGAAATTAACGGATATTACAAATCAAATGATCGGTGGAAATTTATTTTATTTTTTGATTAGGCGAGAAAATGACTTAAGTAAATGACTAAAGCACGTCAAAAGGGGGTATGGAAAGTAAATGAAACGAGAATAAAAGTACACGAAACAAATGGGAACCACTAAGGGTACATAGAATGAATTGAAAAGTTCGATTTCGGGAACTTACCGGTTGAAGACCGAAGAACGACGAAGAACGAACGACGAACGACGAAGAACGGTTGAAAATCTTCGCGAAATCACCCACGGAAACGTTACGGAAGCGCCTCAGCTTGGATTTTCTTCACGAAAACAATTTTCCTCACTAATTTTAAGTGATTAAGAAGTACCAGAAGGGCTGAACCCCTTTCACCTTCACTCCTCCCTCTATTTATAGGAAAATAGGGGAGGAGCTTGCCACCTAGCTCGCCCAGCCGAGCCAGGTTGCTTCCTCCAGAAGCAACCGCCTCCTGGAGGAACATCCTGAAAGGCCCAAGTGGGCCTAGTTTCTATTTGCACCCCTTTTTTTACTAAATACACCCCCTTTGCTTTTTTGGTGATTCTTTTTCCGTAACGTTACGAAACTTTACGAATTTCGTAACGATACTTGTTTTCTTTCCGTAAAGTTACGTTACCTTACGGGTCATGTAGTTACTCCTTTTTTAGCTTTCAGAATGTTACGGAAACTCACGGATTGCGTAACAATACTTCCTTTTGATTTCCGGCATGTTACGGAATTTCACGGATTGCGTAACAATGCTTCCTTTTGATTTTCGGCATGTCTCGGAACTTCACGTATTGTGCAACAAAGGGTGCCAAGTACCTCGAAGCGGTCAAACAAAGGTTGCATGCCATCAAACAATGGTCCCCGAACGAAATTAGGGTATGACACATATGATTCTCACACACTACTAAAAAAAGGGTTTTCCACGGCGCAGTTTTTACGACGGTCATAACGCAAACGTCTTAAAAATATATGCGGTGGCATTTTCATAATTTGAAGCTGCTATACAAAGACAGTGCTATTGAAACCCGTCTTAAAATTACTTGTTCAATGACAGGTACTGCAACACCGTTGTAGAAAGCTCAGCGATATTTATTTTATAAAATAAATTATTTTATTTAAAAGGATTTAAGATGGTGAGGATATCCACCGTCTTTGAAACGTTGAGAGACAAGGACAGTGATTTTAGGGACACCGTCTTTAATTGGTTTAATTAAAATTAAAAAATGACTTGTGGCGTGTACGTGCCTTTTCATCTCCTAATCCCTCCTTCATTCGCTAATCAATGTCGTGTTGACAGAAGCTCTACCAGTGCCATCTCCACTCCTGTGTTGACCCCAACTCCGGCTGACGTGCCATCTCTCTCTCTCTACCTCTTTCTCTTCTCTGTCTCTAGAAACAAACCATCATATTCTTAGATCTACACCAACATCGAAGAGAGAGTGGTCGCGCTCTACGGTAGCACCACCGCCACCACTTGTTGTCACCACTGCTGCTTCTCCTCGCTTCTAGGTCCCTTCGTCGCCGCTTCTTCTAAGTGAAGGATAGTAGTGTTGTTGAGAAATTAAACGTTTGTGGAAAGCAACAATGTCAGGACCTGAGTGTTGCTCAAACCCACCAGTTCTGAACCCGAATGCAAGAGTTGGTCACGTTGAAAAACTCGCTGGTCTCAATTCCTATCTTTCTAGTTCCCTTAATTCCAATGCCATTCCTCTCATCTCTGACATTTATGGTACGCTATCTATCCTCACAAATCCCATCTTTTCTTTTATTCTCTTGATTAAGGGGCTATAGGTCCTGTTTCATTTTCAGTAGAAAAAAACAAAAACTGGTTAACTTAACGTGCTCGATGTGTTTTGCAGGATATGAAGCACCAAATTTGAGGTATGAGCTAATTCTCAAATCTCATGTCTTTTTTTTGTTTATATTTTAGTAGTCTTCTAAGTTACAAGTAATGGATACGTAGTAGTTTGCCTCTCTTGATATTTGATTCTAACTCCTCTTTATTTTTTGATGATTCAGGCCTTGTGCCTTATGATGATAAGATCAATGTGTATTTCTTGGGACCAAATCTATGTTTCCTTGGATGCAATTACTATATAGATTAATTAATATTTATAGAGATTTTGAAAAATATATTTTACATTTTGTCCTTTTTAAACCACTAGCTCACAACCTTTGGGTTGTATTAAATGTTGATAGGTTTTTTATTTTGGTAGAGAAATAATCAAAAAAATCTATTTCAACATGTTACTATAAATTAAAGAGTTATGATTGATTCATGAAAGCAATGCTATCTTCATAAGTGATGTACCTGATCATTTGTTTTATTGTGATGTCTACCTTTTTACTTTATTATTTTTAAGATTTTGATAAATTATGCCGGCGGTAGAATTTGGATGTTTCATTCTACTCTCTTTGCTCTTTTCCATTTCTCTTTTTCTCCATTTCTGCGATGCCAAATGTAGTATACCACTGGGAAGTAATATTGTTTGTTCTCTATGATGTTAAGGAATATTATAGACAAGGTTGCAGCTGCTGGTTGTTCCTGACTTCTCACATGGTGATCCCTATAATCCTAAGAATGCTAGCAGGTCCATCCCTGTTTGGTTAAAAGATCATGGCACGGTTAGTTCTTGTTTTATGATAACTGGTTCTTGTATATATATATTAATTATCTTAGAGTATATTTGTTTTTTGTTTTTATTGAACCTCAATTTTTGGCAATATTTAAACTTTGATGCTTTCATATTATATTAATAGGACAAAGGATTTGAAGTTGCAAAATCCATAATTGAAGCTTTGAAAAGTAAAGGTATGATGGCTATTGGGGCTATCACCTTTTTTGGTGAATGGGGTGACAAGAGCTAGTGAGGATACTGCATAAGCTCTTTTATTGGAGACTGCTTCATCACTTCATTAAGGACAACTTTTTTCTATTTCAACTAGCTACCATAGGTTTGGCTGCATATGAGAACCCATTTGGTGTGGTTCTTGGAAACTTTGAAACATCAAATGCGCTATTCAAACATATGTAAGATTGATGTTGTCATACCCTAATTTCGTCCGGGGATTATTATTTGATGATATACAACCTTTGATTGGCCGCTTCGAGATACTTGGCACCCTTTGTTGCATGATATGTGAAGTCCCGAGACGTGCCGAAAATCAAAAGG
This sequence comes from Glycine max, assembly GCF_000004515.6. Lineage (NCBI taxonomy): Eukaryota > Viridiplantae > Streptophyta > Magnoliopsida > Fabales > Fabaceae > Glycine > Glycine max. The sequence goes on along the minus strand of NC_038251.2, from coordinate 24,169,547 downwards.
GAGCAGGCTTACGCGATCCGTGAAAATTCCGTAATGTGATGGAAATCGAAAGGAGGTGTTTTTCGCAATTCGTGAGTTTTTGTAACTTCTTCGAAAGCTAAAAAAGAGTAAATACATAATCCGTAAGGATTCGTAACCTTACGGAAGGAAAATAAGTATCGTTATGAAATTCGTAAAGTTTCGTAACGTTACGGAAAAAGAATTACCAAAAAAGATAAAGGTGTGCATTTAGTAAAAAGGGGGGTACAAATAGCAATTAGGCCCACTTGGGCCTTCCAGATTCTTCCTCCAGAAGGTTGTTGCTTCTGGAGGAAGCAACCTTGCTCGCCTGGGCGAGCTGGGTGGCAAGCTCCTCCCCTATTTTGCTATAAATAGGGGGAGGAGTGAAGGGAGAAGGGGTTCAGCCTTCTTGGCACTTCCTATTCTCTCGAAATTGCTGAGGAAAATTGTTTCCGTGAAGAAAATCTAAGCCGAGGCGCTTCCGTAACGTTTCCGTGAGTAATTACGCGAAGATTCTCGACCGTTCTTCAACATTCATCGTTCGTTCTTCGTTTTCTTCTGTCTTCAACGGGTAAGTACCTCAAACCGAGCTTTTCAATTCATTTTATGTACCCGTGGTGGTCCACATTTTGTTTCATGTATTTTTATTCTCGCTTTCATTCGCTTTCTATACCCCTTTTTGACGTGCTTCAGTCATTTATTTAAGTCATTTCTCGCCTAATCTAAAAATAAAATAAATTTCCACCGATCATTTGAATTGTATCATCCGTTAATTTCTGTTAAAATGAATTCCGACCGTTCGGTCGTGTCGTAACCACGTTGGAAATAAAAAAAGAGGTGAAATAATAATATAATAATCAAAAAATACCTTTTAGTAAAATAAAGTGAAAAATCAATCGGACGTTTTCTCTTTGGGATTTCTCATTCTTAATCGAATTGACTAATAACTAAAGTGAAACTAAGGCTAAAATCAACTCGCCTAGTCAAGCTCGTCCACAAAAAAGGTCACTAAATAGGGTTTGAAAGTTTATCATTTCAGTTTTCCTTATCAAGTAAATGGATCATTTTTAAGGTCCAACGCCTTAAAATGATCACCTCTCAAGTAAAAAGAATTGCTTGATTCACGCTTAAGAAAGAACTACGTAGGTCTGATTTCCTCTTTGATGGAGGGTACATAGGAGCAAGAGCCCCGCTTTTTGTCGACCTTAAAAAATAAAAAGAAATAAAAGTTAAGATAACACAATTTCACAATTCTAAAAAATAGGCTGTTGTCCTTTGAGACAAACGTGAGAGGTGCTAATACCTTCCTCAAACATAAATATAACTCCCGAACTTAGAATTTTCATTTCGACCGGTTTCCTTCGGTTTTTCCGACGTTTTCCACAAATAAACGTTGGTGGCGACTCCGCGCATCTTTTCCTCCCTTGGAAAGCGCACCCATGAGCCTCGCCTTCGCTCGCCCGCAAAAGCGCACGATGCGACAGATGTTACTTGAAAATCTAATACACAACTTCTTCTACTCTTAAATACTCATTCTACTTTGTAGGATTATTATATCATTGTATATTAGTCGCTATTTCACTTGTTTGAATGTTTGAATTCTTATGGCTATACTCTTAAATTTGAATGCTTTTGAAAAGATATAATCATACTCTTAATGATTACTTATACAAATACAATATAGTATATAAATACTTTAAAAGGAAAATAGGCTAGTGCTGCGTAGTTGTTCTATTCTAGGTCCAAATTCTAAATAATAGGTGCGGTGCTGCTGCGGCATGTCTGAATTTAGTGCCTTGCTTCTAGTATAATATGATTTGTTGTTGTACTACTTTTCTTTTGTTATGTGCACATAATTTTTAAACTTCCAATTCTGACTGGTAGTAACAGGCTTGATCAATTTGTTGTTCAGTTTGAAGCAGCAGTAGTAGACAGTGACTTCCCAAATTACCAGGTATTTTTTCTTACTTGACACTTGAATTTGGGGCTTAGGAATTTGGGTTTTCTTGGCCTCATTTGGGCATAGTTAAGTTAAAACAAGTTTAGCTTGCTTTAGAAAAAATATGGTTAATCATTCTTTACTTAACATAATTTAGTGTCTATTTTGTATTAATATGATCATTAAATTCACTAATTTAATTATGTGTCAATTTAATTTAGGATTTTGTCATAGGAATTATAATAAGTTGTATTTTTATGAAATTGTCTTAAGAATTTTTATTTTGTTACACTCTTGTAATTAATATTAAAATTTATTTATAAAATTAATATTTAAATGATAGATTAAATATAAATAATTTGTGAACCTCTTATTTTGATTTAATCTATCATTTAAATATTTATTTAATAAATAAATTTTACTATTAATATTAATTACAATGCTAACATAAATTATTTTTATTTTTTTATGGGGTATCATTTAGGAAAAATATCAATAATTAAAATTAATATTTAATTCAAAGACGGTGCTGACATAAGCACCTTCCTTGAAAGTTGATCCTCTTCTAAGACGATGATTTTTGATCCATCGTTAAAGGGTTTAACTTTCCACGACGTCGGCTTCTACGACGGTCAACGACCATCGTTGTATCCTCTTTACGATCGTCTTAGAAAAACTTTTTTCTAGTAGTGACACAATTATTAGTGAGTAAAACATACATTTGTCCATAGTGAGATCTCTGTCAAGTTTTTGGTATGTCTTGATTGTCTAAGATAAAGAAAATAAGATTTCGCTCCCTTAACTATTTTTTTAGTCTATCTATGTTTGTGATGACTAGAATTTTGAGAGAATAGTTGTATATTAGAAATGAGACTTTATTTCACGATTAACTTTTTTTTTTAAATCACTTCTCCCATCAAATAATATTTATTTCTAAAAATTTCTCTAATTTAATCTAACTACAATTCAATCCTTAATTATTATTAATTTATTTATTAGTCTCTAGATAAGTAATATATCACTTACCAACAGATTAATTCTTACATAGTTGACATTAGGAGTCTTAAACAATCATCTAACCTTATTAAAAGAAAAAAAAATTGCTTAATTTTGGGCTGGTGCTATAGATGGCAAAAGTTACCGGTCATGTTTAAATGCGGCAAAATTTCCAAATTGGGTCTCTTTTACAAATTGATTACCATAATGGGTCTGTTTCATAATTATTTACCAAGGGGGTCTCTTTTTTTACTACGAAGTGTTACTTTTGAAGACACTTTCCGTGAAACAGTGACACGTGGCATGACGGGACAAGTTGACAGGGGATGATGGGACAGGGGGGGAAGTGGTGGCCTGCCAGGCACGACCAGTAGTGTTGGCCTGCCAGGTGCAACCACTAGTGGTGGCCTTCCAAGCGCGACCACTAGTGGTGGGCAGCCAGATACTTCCCTCTTCCCTATAAAATCCTTTTTCCTCCGTTTTATTTTCATTACGAAATCGTTGAAGTGAGCTGAGTTGAATCTGACTTGTTGCTGTTATATGTATTAGTGTTGAAGCGTTTTATAGGCAAATTTACGAAGGAGGGTTGGTTTTAGAAACAATTTACTCAATAGGGTCTCATTTATAAGAAATTACGGGGGGGGTTCATTTTCTACGTGGGTGCCGCCATTGACAATGGCGGGAAGCTTGAACCGCCAGTGCCAATGGCGGGAAAGGGGCTGACTAGGAGAGAGGGGGAGGGGTGCCGCCATTGCTGCTGGCGGGATGGGAGGGGATAGGAGAGAGAGAGGTGTCCCGCCCTTGGAGCTGGCAGGATAGGAGAGAGAGAGGGGGTGGTACCGCCAGTGGCGATTGCGGGACAGGGGGGAGAGGGATCCCGCCACTGGGTTCTGCGGGATAGGGGCAAAGAAGACCCGCCTTTCGAGCTGGCGGGATAGGGGTCTGTTCATGGCTGGTCACATCACAGCAGGGCCTATGGCATATGATGATGCACTCACATGGCATACACAAACACATTAACGTAAGGTAGTGTTTTTTAACTAATGTAAATTTTTATTGCTCTCTCACTTTGATAATCATGTATTAAAAATTGAAGTTTTAATCTTAAGCATCAACTTTTTATAATTATAATGTAATGATTAAAATTAATTTTTCTCATTTTTCATTTAATACATCTTCATCATATTATTATATACAGCATGCATATAGACACACGTATAAAGAGAAATAGAGAGATAATAATGTTTGTTTTTCCAAAATGTCCAAGTAGTAGGAAAAGCCAAATCATGAAAAAGGTGAGGGTATCTTTTTCATCGTTTACCTTTTTATTTATTTAGAAGACTGAAAACATTTTTGTGGGAATAAACTAAAAAATTATTCTGTTCAAAGAAGATGGAAAACAGAAAAAATATACTCTTTCATGCACAAATTAAACAATTTTTTTCTCATTTTTATTTATCTTTTTTATGGGTGAGGTTTAGGTTATTTTTATTTTTGGGTTAGGGTTTAGTGCTGAACATTTTTGGGTAGGGCTAATTTTTAGGGGTTAGGGTTAGGTTTTTATTTTAGGATTAGGGTTTAGTTCGGAACAATTGAGGGCTAAGTGCTTATATTTTATAGGTTAGGGTTAGTGTTTCATATTTAAGGGTTATGGGATACTTTTTATGTTTTATGGGTTAGGGTTTAGTTCACATTGAAGTTCATCGTTACTTAGAAACATTAGTTTTTTCCTTTTGGCTACCTTTGTTATTTGGTTTAGGGTTCATTGATTATTATAGTTTGATACGCGACATAAATTCTATCCATAAGTAAGCCTTAATAAACTGAATATCATACATTACGCCATGAATGTCAAATTACAAATATACAACAAAGCCTTAATCAACGGAGACATGCAAATCATTCATTTTGGTGTCCGTGATGCCGTGAGGATGTGCCACATGGTTGATCCCATCTTCGTGCTTAGCGATCAGGATTTCTTCTGCCCCGATGCCTCCCCGCTTCTTCTTTGTCAGCCTCCGCAGAAAATGCGTTACGCAAATCAACACCGAATAAGTCACCCGTATTAGGTATTTGTCCCGGTACATTCCATTGTGTTCCTAACGGGTCATTAGGTGTTGGAATTGGCCCATGATATTGCTGTGAAGGGGTCATTGTGGGCCATGAAAATTGAGCTTGTGTTTCTGCAAAACCACCGAACGATTGTTGGGTTGCAGAAGTATCAGTGTCATGACCCTGAAAAGGATACTGATACATCTGTGTCGGATACTCAGCAAATGTTTGTGGCGTGTAATACATTCCATGGCCACGCTCCGCCATTTGTTGGGAATATTCTTCCGCTTCAACAGTGTCCCTTCTTCTGTCTATCCCCTGAGTTTCAATACTTGACTGAAGCATGTGAAACTGTTGTGCGGGAAATTGACGCTCTGATGCGGGACCATGTGACACTGGCTCAGTGACTCTCTCTTGCTCTTCGGATAAAATTGTAATTTTTTCCACATAAGGCCCGAGATCATCAAATGTGCATGTTTTCCTCCCTTGAGGAGACACCATGTATTGTAATGCCTCCGCAACTTCACCCTGCATTTGTAATGGTAACAAAATTAATGGCCATCATTAAATAAAAGTTCAAGTTAAAATTTGAAAAAAAAGTAAAAAATACCAATGTAGCCGTCTTTGCATTTTCTGGGTCAACAAACATCTTTGTCTTTCGCCTATACCAGACCATGTAGTCCGAGTTAAAGCTCAATAGGCTTTCTTGTCGGGGATAAGCGTCGACCCTAAATGCATGGCGATTATTCCACTGCTGAATCATTGGGGCGAACAATTGCCCCCAATTTTCGTCATGTTTCCCCTTTAATGTTATGCCATGAATGTTTAGGGGTTGTGAAGGAGACTCTGGAACTGGTTGTTGCATCCCAAATTGTCTCAAGACTCTGTCCGGTTGGTGCCACTCAATAACTTGGAAACAAATTAGTGGCACCACCGCGTACCACGCGAGACTTCCGACTAAACAAACGGGAGGCAACAATGACATAACGGTTGATGGATAAGGCTCCCACACAAACTGCATAAAACAACATAGTTGTGAACATTGTAGTAAAATAAGACATATAATTTTTTATTTTACAAATACAATAGCATGGTTCTTACCTCATGACGTTTCATAATATCGAACTTGCGACAAAAAACTTTCACATCATCATTGCCGATATGTTGGTTTCCACGTCGCAGCCACCTACAAAGAATAAAATTTAATATACCCTAAAACCATTTATTCTATTAAAATGAAAGACGCTGTTAAAAATGACTGACCTGTGCCCTAGTGGTGTATTTTCTATGTGGGAAGGAGTCCTCTTTGGAGCCAAGGTGGGACATCGTTCCCATGCCCACAATTGTAGTAAGATGCACATACCTCCGATTGATTTAGTTTTATAATCGGTGGCACTGCACATCTCTCTGTATAGAAAACTAAGTACGGCAGCTCCCCATGCATATCTACCACATTCTTCAAAGTCACGTAAAAATTGAAGGTACCTTACCGAAACTCTGTTACTGGTTTTGTCAACGAACAAGACACCTCCAATAAATCTCAGTATCCATGCACGGGCAAACCTTCGTACTTGTTCTTCGTCGTCGTCATTATTAATTTGATCAAAATGGTGAGCCAGCCAACTTAATTTAACTACACTACCTTTAATTTCACCTTCTTGTGGTCTGACTCCCAATAATTCCTCACATAAATCAGCCCAATCAAGATTTGTTGGACCGATTAATGGTAAACCATCCACATTTATACCTAACAACACAGAGACGTCTTGTAGAGTGATAGTACACTCTCCGCATCTCATGTGAAACGTATGTGTTTCCGGCCTCCATCTTTCTATCAGAGCACTAATTAGTGAGGCATTTATTTTTAAGAAACCCATCTTGATAATCCACCCGAAACCAGATTGTTGAAGAAAAGGAAAAATTTGTTCTGGAATTTGTTCTTCCCCTTGATACGTGGGGACAGCTCGTCTGATATGCAATTTCCTTTCTTCTTCCTCATTCCAAACATGTTCTGAAACATGCTTAGGTTGCATCCATAATACATCAGTATCGATGGGGCCAGATTTAATGTTAATGTGTGATGAAGATGATGATGAAGATGTCATTGCTGCTGCAAAATAAAATATAATACATGTGAAGAAAACTTTAATTTATTAGTAAACTTTAAATATATAACAATAAATTTGTAAAAAATCAAACTCGGCAATTTTTAATATATTCTATACATAAATTAAAATACATGTGAAGAAAACTTTAATTTATTAGTAATTTTTTTTCTACAATTAACAAATAAATAATTGAATAAAATATGGACTAACAAATTATTTATAATACAAACAAATATTGAAATTCAAAAAATCATTTTAATAATATATATACAAAAATAATAATAATAATGTACAATGTATCATATATTTAATCACTTAAATTTTCTAAAACAAATAATATTAACGTACAAATTAAAACTAACAAATAATATATATACCATTCTAACTAAAAAATAATTAACTCAAATAATATTAAATTATGATCTCATTTATTTAAAATACAAAATTATAATACTAAAAAGATAGATTTACGTGTGTCAAGTGTCTAATATTACAATTATTTATTTAAGTGTCAAATATTTAATATTACAAAAACTAAAAATTTAGGTGTGTCTAAAATTTATAAATATATACCTAAAGATAATATTAACTTGTGCCTAATACTAAAAAATCTAATATTACTTATCTGATCCTAAAGTATCATCCATGTATATATATTTATTAGACTAAACTATCATCCGTCTAAATATATACCTAATACTATAAAGCTAATATCACATGTATAAAATTTAAGAGTATACACAACAACTAAATATATATACACGTAATATTTTTATACTAAGTAAACAAATATATAATATTCTTTTCAATTATACTTACTCATACAATTTTTTTTACGAGAGATTAAGTTATAAAATAATTTCTTATTTAAAACTCATAAGAATAATTAGTTTGTCAACCCCTGCATCATATATTTTAATTCTACGAATAATTAAGAATACAATTAATTTAGATTTTATACAACATATGTAGTACACAAATAAAATAAATTTACAAAAATAATTGAAACAAGTTGATAAGAAAGAATAATTATTTTAGAAAACTTTATATTTCTTGAGTTAGAATATATTTTATTTTACAGATATTTCTAGAATTCATAATAAAATTCTCATTCTTTGATAAAAAAAATTAATAATAATATTCTATGCTATGCTGTAATTACTACTAATACTAAAATATTATATACAATAATCAAATAACATCTAACAATATATACAATAACTAAATAAAATTTTAATTCTGACTAACCAAATAACAATTACTACTAATACTAAAATATTATATACAATAACCAAATAACATCTAACAATATATACAATAACAATAACTAAATAAAATTTTAATTCTAACTAACCAAATAATATTTTCATACTAACTAACCTAACCAAATAATATTTTCATACTAACTAACCTAACATTGGAATATTTATTAATAAGTAAAAAATAATAACACAATAGCTACTCATACAAACTAATTTAAACTTAGAACTTTTGTTAATAATAACTAACCTACTATTTACATACTAACTAACTTAGAATATTTGTTAATGCTAATACTAACTAACTTAAACTTATAATATATATTAGCATATTTACTTTGAAAATACATACCAGGAATTTAAGGGCACTTGAAGCACACTTGAAGGATGAATGCACAGAAGAACACAAACACAATAATCTCTCAAACTCCAGAAGAAGAAAGAAAGAGAAAGCAAAGCTGTGTAAATGTAAAGAATGAGTTCAACATTTTTTTTTTATAGCTGAAAACTTAAACCCCACCCCCAACGTTCAAATTTTTTTAACGTTAAGATGCTATATAGTATAGCCTTTTCAGAACCTGAAAGCTATTGCAAGGTGTAGACCATGAAAGCCTTCATTCACGTGAACATAGGTGCAGGCTTTTCAGAAACAAAGCTAACACGTGAACCATGCAGACGTAACCCACAGAAGCCTATCCCGCAGAACCCAGTGGCGGGATCCTCTCTCCCCCTGTCCCGCAACCGCCACTGGCGGTACCACCCCTGCACCCTCTCTCTCCTGTCCCGCCAGCTCCAAGGGCGGGACACCCTCTCTCTCTCCTATCCCGCCAGCTCCAAGGGCGGGACACCTCTCTCTCTCATATCCCCTCCCATCCCGCCAGCAGCAATGGCGGCACCCCTCCCCCTCTCTCCTAGTCAGCCCCTATCCCACCATTGGCACTGGCGGTTCAAGCTTCCCGCCAGTGTCAATGGCGGCACCCACGTAGAAAACGAACCCCCCCCCCCCCCCCCCGTAATTTCTTATAAATGAGACCCCATTGAGTAAATTGTTTCTAAAACCAACCCTCCTTCGTAAATTTGCCCGTTTTATACCGGTTAGAAATTTTGCTCAAAACTAGTAAATATTTTTTATCTTTGATATATTATAGCATTATTTAATATTTATTTTGTTGATGATAATAATGATTATATTTTGTAGGTGCATAAATAAATTGACACGGACTATAAAATGAAATAATAATTTTGTTTATATTTTTTGTGTGATAATTAGTAATTTTTTGTAACTTAATAATTTAATTTTTTGTTATAATTATGTAATATTTGTTTGTTGATGACAATAATTATTTATTGTGGTAGTTTTTATGTCCAGCACATTATTATTATTATTATTATTAGTTAAGCTCATAATTATTGATGTTGTTGGTATATTTTTTTTAATAGCCAAAATTTACATAAACGTTAAAAATAAATACCGATTGTTTTGCATCATGAGTGTGCGAAGTAGGAAATTGTTGTGACAGTAATTTAATTTATTTTGAGTAATTTTTTTATGTTAATTTATTTTAGGTTAATAATTTATGTTATGTTATTATATTTTTTATATTATTGTTTGTTGACGACATTAATTATTTATTGTAGGTATATTTTGAAAAATGAGTTCAATTATTACACTCGTCTATTTAAATGGTAAGATGTACGAAACTGATGATGGTATCACATTTGAAGGCCCTAAAAAAGCTATTCAAATAAAGCGTGGTATTAGTTTTGAGAGTTTTAAAAAAGGATACACGACAAGGTAAAATTACAAAAACATGAAAGTATATCTACTATCACTTGTAGATTTTTAGTTGCAGGTAAATATATTGCACTGCAAATTTGTGACGATGAAGATGTTGAAACAATGATTCAAAGTTTTGAACAACAACAAGAAATGTCTGTCATAGAATTATGTGTTGAAGTTGATGTTGCGGGTACTTCTGCAATTAATTTCACAAATTCATTGTTATCATGCGGAAATAATATGTCTCACAATGAATCGGGTAGTGCAAGAGTTGGAACAAATTCAGAAGAAGATTTTGATGATTATTATTATTAAATATCTAATTCATACGTTGAGGACTCATTAGATGATGATGAGGATATTGATGAAATGTATGACACAGATGATGAAGCTGCCCGTTTGATCGAACCACTTACAGTTGTGCAATCGGGAGAAGGTATATTTATTGTTATATTATAAATAAATATTATAATATTTAAATAATTCGCTACCCTTGAATTATAAATTTTTGGTATATTATTTTTGTAGGTGGAAGTCAGACTCCAGTCTGGGATTCTGCTTCTCACTATAGTAATATTAATTGGAGTCATCCTGACCAAGAAGAAATTTGCAGTTTAGATATGGGATCAAATTTTAATATGGGTCAAAAATTATATGTTGGTATGGAATTTGATACCAAAAGCACAGTAAAAAATGCATTACAACAATATGTAATGAAAGTGCATCAAAGTTTCAAAGTTGTTGAATCTAAATCGTAGAAATATGTCGTCTGTTGTAGAAATATAAGCGATGACATCCCATGCCCTTTTTATATGAGGGCAATTTTATAAAAAAAAAAATTGATACATGGAAAGTTACGCAATGGGGAGGACCACACAGTTGCTTGAATATGAGTATAACTCAAGACCATGATAAATTGGATTCTGATTTGATTGCCACTTGTGTACTAGGTATGATTATAAATTTTCATTCTTATTTATCCTTTTTTTTGTTTGTTGGTGTATAATAATTTTTCGTACTTATTTTTATAGGGATGATCAAAGAAGATCCGTCACTCAAGATTTCTTTAATTCATGAGAGGATCAATGGAATGTTTAATTACAACATTTCTTACAGGAAAGCGTGGAAGGAAAAGCAAAAGGCAATAACAATTGAATATGGCGACTGGGATGAGTCTTATGCCGCTCTTCCGTCATGGCTGAAACACATGAAAAATCATTCGCCAGGATCGTATTATCAAATTTGTGATGATGATTTTGTTGTTGGCAATATTGTCAGTCGTGAACACCGACAATTCCATCGAGTCTTTTGGACCTTCAGTCAATGCAAAGAGGCTTTTAAATATTGCAAACCAATCATACAAGTTGATGGTACATTCATGTATGGGAAGTATCGCGGGACGCTGTTAATTGCAACAACACAAGATGGAAATAGTCATGTTCTTCCGCTTGCATTCGCTGTGGTTGAGGGAGAAACATTAACAGCGTCGTCATGGTTTTTGGCACACTTGCGTGAACATGTCACATATAAAGATGGTATATGTCTCATTTCTGATCGCCATGCAAGCATAAAGTCAGCTGTTGCGAATGAAGCACTTGGGTGGCAACCTCCTCATGCGTATCATGTGTATTGCGTGCACCACATTGCAAGCAATTTTAATCACAAGTTTAAGAATGGGAAACAAAAAGAAATGTTAAAAAAATTAGGTAACATTTCTTATCTAACATATATTATTTCATATATAACATATGTTATTTTTTATGCAAATTTGACTAATGTGGATAATTTATTATGTGTAGGATACACCCCGTGTAAGCATATTTTTGATAAAAATTTTGATAAATTTTGTGAGCTGAGTCCCCCAGTAAAAGCATGGATTAGGAAGATTTCAAAAGAAAAATGGACAATGGCATATGACAAAGAAGGCCGTAGATACGGTCATATGACAACCAATCTATCGGAATGTGTAAATAAAGTTTTTAAGGGATGTCGCAATGTTTGTGGCGGCGTTTACTCTACTCTCCTTTCATAGCGACTATTCCATTCATTAAGTGCAGGTTGCATTAGTCGCATCCAATTTCTTCCTTCTTTTCCCTTTAATGTCAAGTCATGTATGTTGTTGGGTTGCATTACTGGGCCCGAAATAGGTTGTTGCATTCCAAACTGTCGCATGACTCTATCCGGCTGGTGCCATTCCACTTTTTGAAAACAAATAAGTGGTACGATACATGTGCATAATACAGACCCAATAAAACAAACTTGACTCAAATTCATTTCCACATGTCCAGAATAAGGGACCCAAACAAACTGCATATAAAAGTTAAATTTAATAAATTAATCAACAATTACAACATCATTTAATAAACAAACGTCAAAATTGTTACCTCGTCGCGTTTCATGACATCTAATTTACGACGAAACTCAAGTAAATTGTCATTGCCTATGTGATGCAATTCACCTCTCAATCATCTTCACAAAAAATTAAATAACAAAATAAAATGTTACATAGAATAATGATTAACATCAACCAAGCATATTTATTAATTATCAATTCAAAATAGTAAAGGAAAGTATACCTGTAGGCAAGTGGTGCGTTTTGTTGTTGTGGAGGAATAAACGACGGGGCTAACATTGGGCATCGTTCCCATGTCCATAATTGAATCAAGAGAGTGAAACCGCCTATTGATTTAGCATTATAGTCTGTTGCGATGCACATCTCACTCTCTAAGGTCTCTAAAAAATTGCAAATATCTCATTGGCACCCTTTTGCTGCTTTTGTCAACAAACATCACGCCTCCTATGAATCTTAAGATCCAAGCACGAGTAAATCTTTCAAGCCCTTGTTGGTTGTCTGTAAAATCATGAATATTTGCAAATTGAGAAGTCAGTCAACTCAATAAAAGTGAGTTTCCATCAACTGCATCATCGTCAGGCATGACACCCAATAATTCATGGCAGAACTCAAACCAGTCAATATTTGTATTGTCAGTTAAAGGTCTTCCATCCACAGAAATACCAAGTAGCACAGAAACATCTTGAAGTGTAATAGTTGCCTCGCCACACTTCAAATGAAATGTATGTGTTTCTGACCTCCACCTTTCAATAAAAGCATTAACTAATGCTCCATTTACTTTCAATTGCGTCAATTTCATTATCGAGTACAAACCCGAAACTTGCAATAGAGGAATAATTTCGTCGGGCGGTACTTCTCTATGATTGTACAGTGGTGTAGCTCATCAGATTTTTAACGTCCTTTGATTAGCACCATTCCAAATATGTTGTGATATATGACCTTTTTGCATCCACAATAAATCATCCTCTCATGGTCCAGATACCACATCATAATGATTAAAAGATTACTTGTCATATTAAAACTCCTGTATAAAAAGAAAAAAAATTAATAATCACATATATCATAAATAATTAATAATAAATTACAATATATTTAAATACATACGCAAATAATATTCTAAAAAATACATAATTTAAATTTTAGAAATGAACACATAATTTAAGTAAATGAATTATAATGACAGTAAATTGAAATAAAAAAAATTTTCAAAATTATTTTGTCAATATATAATGTTGAAGGTAAGTTCAATTTTTAAAAAAATTTGATTTTATGAAATGTACGAGATACATGAAATAATAAAAAAACATATATATATATATATATATATAGCAGCAATTTCAGGAATTTTTTTTCTTAATTTTAACTTTTTATTTTAAAAGTTATTAATTATAATTTAGAGTTTGATTTTAATTTTAAATTATTGATATATTGTATCAAACTCAATATGCCTTTCTTTTCTAAATACGCGGAATAGCAATATTACAGTAATATTTATTATCAATTGTAATTAAAATTATATTCTTAGAATTAAAATTACAAAAACCCAACAACAACAAAGTCTTACAATTGCAAATAACATCAATTATAATTAATATCATTAAATATTAACAAAAATAATAATATAATATTTAAATGACAAATCATAAATAACAATATTATTATCTATAATTATCTTTAACAATAATTAACAATTTTATATTATTATAAAATAAAAAACAAAGCACTAAAAATATATATCAATTTAAACTGCCTATCTACAAAAAAATATATAACAAAACACTAAAAATCTAACACACTATCAAACTAATGATAATTAACTCTACAAATAAATCCACTAAAGAATATAAACTGTCTATCTGCAAAATATATATATATATATATATATATAACAATTTATATACATTAAATAAATTAAAAACACACAAAAAAAATTAAACGAATAGGGGAAGGGGGAACCTGCTAGGGGGGGGGGGGACCTCGCGGGATGGGGCTGCAGGAAGGGGAGAGATGCTGTGGAACACCCTGGGTGGGGGGGTTAGGGGGGATCGCTTTTAAGGGCGCCTGGACGCGCCTTAGGGTGCAAACCAAGGCGCCTCGGGGAAGGGCGCGGGTCAACGCGCCTAGTGCAGGGCGCTTCTAGTCCTGTCAACACCGTGTCAGAGCATGCCACGCTTCGTCTTCTCGTCCAACGTACTCTTTAGGTAAGCATTTTGTAATATAAAAAGGGATCCCCTTAATAAATAATTATGAAACAGACTCGTTCTAATAATAAATTTGTAAAAAGGACCCTATTTAATGATTTTGCCTTTAAACGCATAGCACAACCAACCAGACCGGAGACAAACATCTGGATCTGGTTTGGATTTTGGCAGGCGCCACGACAGGAGAATCGTTCACTTCCACATGTCAATTCCTTCCTCCCTCTCTCAAAACAAACCCAATCATTCACAATTTCACACTCTCCCTTTCTCTCTCTATAACAACACAATCAGACACAAGCACAAACCTCGTGTCCTCTTCACTCCCCACACCCCCTTAACCGCTAAGCAACACACCCAACAAAAAACCACAGAGGTGCTCTGTTGCTAAGTTCTTAACTGTGAATTCTCCAATAGTATTATCAATGTTGAGAGTGAAGGGAGGGAGCAGGCCGCCGTGGGTTGGGCTCGGCGCCGCCGTGTGGGTCCAGATCGCGTCGGGGAACACCTTCACCTTCCCCCTCTACTCCCACTCCTTGAAGTCAGTTCTCGGCTTCGACCAGCGCCATGTCACGCTCCTCGGTGTCGCCATCGACATCGGCGAAAACCTCGGCCTCCTCCCCGGCGTCGCCTGCAACAAGTTGCCCCCTTGGCTCCTCCTCGTCGTCGGCTCCCTCGCCGCCTTCCTCGGCTACGGCCTCCTCTTCCTCGCCATCTCCAAAACTCTTCACTCACTCCCTTACTTACTGGTTCGTATCTCTCACTCTCTAAAACTGCGTCAGAGGTTATGTGTGTTTGGATTAGCGTTGAAACCATGTTGAACCGAGAAATAACGCGTTCCAATACAAAAATTTCAAAGCAACTATATGTTGTAGCTTTCATTTGAGAGCCCGCTGGGTTGAATTCAACTTTCTCAAATACACACTAATTTTAAGATTTTTAGTTCAGTTCTGCACGAGAAAACGAATTAAAATTTAAAGTGATTCAATTTGGTTTTCTTAATTTTCAATTGCGTCAACGTTTTTTCCATCTTTTTTATTTTTGGTGTAAGAATCGAACACAACTACCAATTACCAATGATATACAACAATTCAGGCGCATTGCTCAACTAACTAAGTGAGCGGAAACCATAGCGGCATTAGCGAAATTGGACACGTGTCATTTTCACACTTTGTGAAGTTTCCGCTGCCCGCCAATGTTGTTACGATCAATTGGACGGAAATGACAACGACATTGACGCATTTTTTAAAATTATGAGACCAAATTGAACATTTTTTAGAGTAATCTAGCTATAAAAAAATTGAGTAAATCACATGTTTTGTACTGAAAGTGTTATGCACTGTCACATGGTCCTTGAAATTAAGGAAATTGTAAATAAGTTCTTGAAATTTTCGGCCGTCACTAAATTAAACCATTTACTGGCATTTTGATCCATATGTAAATATTACATGGCTTTTATTTTTAAAAAAATTTCTTAGTATTTGATACTAATACAACAATGCTAACTGTAATTTACTGTTTTGTGATGTTGCAGCTATGGTTTGCTCTTGTTGTTGCCGCTAACAGTAGTGCGTGGTTAACCACTGCTGTTCTCGTGACCAACATGAGAAACTTCCCTGCTAGCAGAGGCTCTGTTGCGGGGATTCTTAAAGGTTATGGGGGGCTTAGTGCTGCGGTTTTTACTGAGATTTACAGCATTGTGCTTCATAATTCTTCTTCCAAGTTCCTGTTGTTTCTTGCTGTTGGTATTCCTGTTGTTTGCTTCAGCATGATGTTTCTTGTTAGGCCTTGTACTCCTGCCACAGGTGATGACCCTGTAGAGCCTTACCATTTTCTGTTTGTCCAAGGTTCCAGTGTGGTTTTGGGTGTGTACCTTCTTGCAACTACAATAGTGGGTAATATTATTCCGTTTAGTGGTGAGCTTTCATATGCTTTGGTGGCTGTGATGATTCTGCTTCTCATTGCTCCACTTGCTGTCCCTTTGAAGATGACATTGTTTCCTAGGCATGGTTCTAAATCAGACTCGCCCGAGCAACAAGTTGGGTCTTCTGAGGGCAAAGATGAGAGTGCTGAGCCACTGCTGGCATCTTCGTCGGCAGGGGCCCTTGGGAGTTTTGATGATCAGGATGATTCGTCTGAGGTGGCTGAGCTTCTTGCTTTGGGTGAGGGAGCAGTGAAGCAGAAGAAGAGAAGAAGGCCTAAACGTGGGGAAGATTTTAAGTTCACTGAGGCTATAGTGAAGGCTGATTTCTGGCTGCTATTTTTTGTCTACTTTGTTGGTGTTGGCACTGGGGTTACTGTTCTCAATAATCTTGCTCAAATAGGTATTGCCCAAGGGGAGGAAGACACTACCACCTTGCTGTCAATTTTCAGTTTCTGCAATTTTGTGGGGCGGCTTAGTGGAGGAGTTGTTTCGGAACATTTTGTCAGGTGAGCCACATTTTATTGTGCTGAGTAAATTTAAGATATGAGCTCCATTAGTTACTATATGAAGAGATCAGAGTAAGTACTGACACTTTCATTTGCTTCAAGTGGATATTTCACTACGCTGATACATATCTGTGCAGTATCCAAGCCTTTAAAAAAGTTATGAAAATTTAATACAACTACATATGAGATATAAAAGTATCTATATTCTATAATATAGAAGCATAGTAGCTTGACTAACTAAAAGGGGAAGTTGTGCCCTTTATAGATGATTTCAATAAAGGAACAAGATTCGTACTATTTTTATTTATAGACAACAGCAAGTGATTTATAACTTTAGTAATGTTCAAGAATATGTTCTTAGTTTAGATTTGTAGAATTGCAATTATATATTCATCATGTTTTATGAGTTTAACAAGCATCATATCTTATATATTTTTAGAACAATTGTATCGTTGTATTGGATATGTATCATATGTGACATATGAAGCACATATCATATCTTATACATAAAAGCTGTTGACAATCACAAATCATCCTTATATGCAAACATGGTTTTAGTGCATTACATGAAGTTAATAGAAGAGTAAGCTTTTCAATTTGTTTATTGAGGCCTTTTGCAAAATTCAACTTCCTAACTCACATTGAACTAATTGCAGAGGCACCAAACTGTTTAACCTCTCCTTGAACTGAATTTCATTAGACTAGCAGCTTTCTCTTCGTTTAATTGATTCAACCGAATGTAATTCATGCTTTCGACTCTTTTCAGGACAAAAACTATCCCAAGGACAGTCTGGATGACGTGCACGCAGACTGTTATGCTCATTGTATACCTTCTGTTTGCCTATGCTATCAATGGAACCCTTTATCCTGCAATTGCATTTCTTGGTGTCTGCTATGGTGTGCAAGTTTCTGTGATGCTCCCAACTGTTTCCGAGCTTTTTGGTTTGAAGCACTTTGGCGTGTTGAGCAGCTTCATGTCGCTGGGGAATCCAATTGGTGCATTCCTCTTTTCAGCTCTGCTAGCAGGGAACATATATGACAATGAGGCAGCAAAACAGCATGGTATAGGCCTTCTTCTTGATTCTGGTGTTTCCTGCATCGGTCCAAATTGCTTTAAGCTTACCTTTTTCATTCTTGCTGGAGTGTGTATTGCCGGCATCGTCTTTAGTGTTATCCTGACTCTGAGAATTAAGCCTGTTTACCAAATGCTTTATGCTGGAGGCTCTTTCAGGCTACCTCAAACATCTTCAAATCAATGAAAGTAGTTTGAACAATGAATAAAACTGAGCTTCCTAGTTCTATTCTTTACCAGTTGCGCTGGTAGATTTACTTATGGCCTGCCATTACTGCGATATATATGTTATGTATCTGGGCATCAATTATGAAGATCAAAATTTTCGTATCTCACATGGAAAATGCCTGTTTTTGTTTGTCTTAGGCTTAAAGATGATCTGTCTACCTAAGTATAGAGGCCAATCAATATACACTGACAGTCACATGTTTTAATGTGATGATACAGTTACTGAGATTTATATGTGTACTATTATTACTTAGTCTAATTTTAAAATTTGAAATTTGCTATAAATGATATGGGATGTATTTATGCACTTTGATTTTATGCTCCAAAACTTTTGGCCACCTAGACATGAAATTATGAGCTAA
The DNA here is from genome assembly GCF_000004515.6 of Glycine max. Taxonomy (NCBI): domain Eukaryota; kingdom Viridiplantae; phylum Streptophyta; class Magnoliopsida; order Fabales; family Fabaceae; genus Glycine; species Glycine max. The sequence goes on along the minus strand of NC_038251.2, from coordinate 24,150,770 downwards.
TTATTGTATTATTTATTTGGTGTGTGGTCCAGCTTCTAATATCAACTTCACAACAAAATGTTTTAAGACTTGGATGGTGTTTACTAAGCAAAAAGTTATAAATGTCGTCATTTATTTGTTGTCACAAACTGTAAATATTTATGAAGTACCCAAATAAGAAAACAGAGCTTTAGAATAGCAGAATTAAGGTCTGCACTAAGTATTGATGCATGGATACTTATAAATTAACGATATATCCATAGTATACTTGTGTCAAATACTTAGAAACTTTAACTCACAACTTTAAAGAAATAAATAACTATTTTAAAATTACATATTCGTATATCATGCAATATACGTACGTTATCTCTCTAAAAAACCAGCATTCCTTGCACTTATTAAATGATAAGGATAATTGCATAAAATTTTCATGAAGTTGGGGTTAATTATAGAGATATCCGTGTTTGTAAAATTGTACTTTTAAGCTTTTTTATATATATTTAATTCATGGAACGCCCTAACGATTTTTTTCTTCAAAGAAGTCAAATATATCCCCTGTTTCATCCACGGATTATACGAAGTTCTCTTGAAAATAACAATAATAATTGAAAATAAGTCTAATTTTTCAAATGATAACTGTAAAAGTAGTGCGATTTCATTGTGGGGATATATAACTTGTCTTTAGACATGGTAAGAAAACCCGTATCTGTGGATATCCGTCCGAATCTGTTCCGACTTTGATAGGTAATACTCGAGTTGATCAAGTATGGGTTCGGGTTCGGATTTTTTTGGATAACTAGAAGTCGGGTACATATACGATTATGAGATTACTAGATCCGTCTCGACCTCGAACCCGAACCCGTCCTGCCACTTAAAATCTTTAGAATTTTTGCATAATTTAATCAAAAGACAGAGAATTTTTATTACTAGTTAATTTTATTTTAAAATTTTTACATAATTTAATATTATTTTCTTAACGATTTTTGTAGACACATGTGCTATAATAAATTTATTGATATATAAGTAGTTAAAAATAAATGTTTAACAATTAATTTATTTTTTCTAAAATCAAATTTTTAATATTTTTTTTACAAAAAGTATTTTTTCTAATTTGAATTGGGTATGAGACGGGGTCGGGGATACCCGATACCCAACGAGTATCCGACGGGTACGGGGATGAGATAATAAACTTAAACCCGTCGGGTATCAAATACGAGAGTATGAAGGAATATATCGGGAATCAAAATAAAAAATTGAGAAGACAATACCCACACATATGGTACCCATTCCCATGTCTACTTGTCTGTACTAAATATCCTAAAATTCATGTAGCAAGTCACGTTAAAGGTTGTTGAAACTTGAAACACAGAGAACATTCAAGTGGACGGAGAAGATTAAAACAGAAACCAAAGTAAACATGACATTTCATTTTCATAAATGCTACTAATCATTATTAAACCAAAAAACGTTGCTATCACTCGCCATCAAAGGGTAATAATAATAATAAGCCATGAGAAAACAAATACAAAATATATAATAAATAATAATGATCTAAGTTGGTTTAAGATCCTCAAACAATGTAGGCCACATTGCATAATCATCATCATAATCAGCAGCATCAGCTCTGACCTTAATATTGTAGGGACTATAACCCATTGGGCTGTCAGCCCTATCATCTAAAGGCCTAGGTAACCTTGGACTTCTACTATTAACCATTGTTGGTCTTGCATCAAGTGGCCCAGAAAGCCTAGGGCTCTTTGTTGAGCCCATGAACCTTCCATCAAGAGCCCTAGTAGGAGTAGTAGCACCCATCAATGGGCTTCTATTTGCATTTGCATACACATTCACTCTCTCATTGTTACCACCATTCATTTTCCCATCAAGAGGACCAGAGAGTTTCATCACCTTGTTGTTGTTCACCATCTTCTCATGAATTATTCTTCCATTCCCATCCAAAGGCCCTGATAAGGCAATGGTTCTGTTTCTTTGAACTCCCTTGTTGTTGTTGTTATTATTCTCTCCTTTGAGCTCCTCATTGTTCCCATTGTGCCTTGCCCTCCTCCACTTCCCTTGGTACCAGTTTGGCTCAGGCGGCATGTCCTTCAACATGATCATCGCTTCGTGGTGGTCTTCGCGCGAAACCAACTTGCTGAAGCACTTCCTCAGGCACTTCTTGATGGAAAACTTGATGCTGCTCCTCACCACCACCCCGCCGTCTTCTTTCTTCGCAAGCTTGAGGATTTCCAGCCTGTGTTTGGCTATGGAAACGCCCATGCTCTGGAGAAACTCGTGGTTGAAGTAGATGGCATCCTCCAGCTGGAGCTCGTTACGCGCGAAGGCAAGGCCGTATTCGTAGATGAGGGACGGCTCTAGGCTGGTCCTGGATAGCCAGGAGAACCAGTCCATGGTTGAAAATGAAGATTAGGGTTTGTGTCTTGACACAATAAGTGTGGTACGTCTATAATATAAGCTAAAGCTATTGGCTAGTTTACCTTGAGGTTTGGTATGGGTGTTGAGATAATTTATAAGGGAAATTTGACGTGGTGTAGAGTTAAAGACTAGAGAGAGGCGCCGATGCTTAGTTGTGGCGGGTAAATGGTTATTTAATTTGATTTTTATTGATCCTGCTTTCGAATTTATTGTTTATTTATTCATTTTATTTCGTTTTAATGGAGTTTGGATGGTGGTTGAGACGCGGAGTGACAAACTGACAGTAACCAAGAATATGTGGGAATTTTTTACATTTTCCCTAAGAAAAAAGATTGCAAGAAACCAATCTTTATTTAGTACACTTAAAGAGGAATTAAGAGAAATGTGTGATATAATTTGACAAGAAAGAAGAGATAGAAGGAACAAAGAAATAGGTGTTGATTAAATATAATATATGAATGTGTCTGCATCTTTTCCGAAAGACATGCATGTAACTCACGGATGTGGATACTAAAATAGAAAAAGTGATTCACAAATAGCTAGGTTTTTGGAATCAACTAGTGATAAAAAAGAGTTTTGAGTGCTTTACAAAATGATCTTTGTTTAAAGTTTAGCTATAAATAAAGTTTGTGTATATTAAATAAAATGAAGTAAACAGGGATCAAAATCTGCGGCTATGTTTATGGTGCTCCACCTTGTTATGTTGGATTGTGACAGGGACCTGTTAAAGTGGGCGTAAAGTGGGTAAGACGCGCCAGGGGACCCAAGAAAAAAAAGGAAGTTATTGAAGGAAAATCAATTTGGCAACCTACTACCCTTTTTACCCAGCTAGCACAATCAATCAGAAGGTCCAATGATCAAAGATTAAGTTTTGAAGGTTCAAGCTCCTAGTTAATTAGGATGTACCTGCCCTGAACCCACCTTATTTAACAGCAATGCGTGTGAGAAATTAGTGGGAAATTAAGCAGAATAATATTATGTAAATGACTTGGAATGAACAATATTTAGTCAATCATATTGATCGGTCTTCCTAAGCTGCTATGAATTGGAACTAAACGTACACCTCATTATTTTTGTGTATGGGTGGAATGGAGAGAGAAAGAGAGAGAAAAAAATGGAATGAAAGTGAGTTGTAAAAGTTGAGACTTAATTATATTTTTGCTCTCCTAAATATCATAATTGTTTGATTTTAGTCCTCAAGTTTTAATTGCACAAATTGATATTAGTCTCCTATTAAATATTTCAACAAATTTTACTAATGATATTTAATGATGACTAGTCAACAACCAAATTGTTTGATTCATATAGTGAAGTAACTTAAAATGTAATCAAGTTAAGTATATGTGTCATGCAACATGTCATTTATCATATTATCATATAGTACGATGTCAATAAAATGTGTTAAATATTTAATAAAATACTGTAAAAAGTAACTAAAATTGTATGATTATAATGACTAGAAAACTTAATTTACATAATTAAAATTTTAAATTTAATATTACACAATTATAATACATAAAAGGGAACTTAATTACACTTTTTATTTTTAGAGAATTTTACTCAAACAAATTAATTTGATGTATTTTACGTTAAACTTCCTAAAATTTGTGAATTTTATTCTCCGGCATTTATTTATTAATAAACATAAAAGTGGAGAGTAAAATTTGTCAATAAAAAAAGTTGGAGTTAAATTTGCAAAAAAAATAAACAAGTTAATTGCAAAATTTGCCAAAAATTTAAAATAAAAAAGTAAAATTATGTTAGGAGTAAAATAATGGAGGATAAAATTTATAAGTTTCTTAAAAATTAAAAATAAAATATGTCAAATTATTTTGCTAAAAATAAAAATCGTCAAAATATAAAACATTGAGGATAAAAAAGTAATTAAACATAAAAATTAAAAGTACAGTTACGTCATGAATATAATTACTCCTATGAATTTGTTGCATGAAATACTAGTGTCTAAAATTGGTGGAACAACTGTCTTCCCACTCAAGACAGAATTGATGAGTCAAGATGGAAATCAAATTGCAGTAGTACACCATTGGCATCCGATTCATTAATCAAAAGCCAAAAACAATCTGAACTCATATACATTGTTGAAAACTTCTTTAATAAACATTTGGGTGAAAAGAAAATAAGAACTGACTGTTAGATAAGATGTGTTTTTGAGATTATTGTGACTATCCATAGTGGATCAAATAAAAAAAAAATATTTTTCTCCTTCTCTCTCTCCTTCTCTACGACAATGCACCTCCCACAACCACGGCCGTTGCCTCTGTCCGGCTCTTCGGCTACTGCACAATTGCAGGGATCCCTTTCTCGCTCTCCGACACACCCCCTTTGTCTCTTCCCTTGGTCACTTTCACACGAGCCAGAAAACAGAAAATATAACAAAACAATGCGTCTATGACCAGATCTGGAGATGAGACAGTTTTGTCTTTCAATGGCATGACTGAAAGAAGGCGCGGTGAAGAGAGAAAAGGTTGCAACAGAGAGACCGCTGATTGCGGAGTTGTCGTCACAGCGGCAAATGCGCTCAGTTACTGATCAGTCTACTTCAAAGCCCTATCCATGGTTGGTCTAAGATTTTGGTGCAAGTTTTATGCCCTATAGCTGGATTTCAAAGAAATCTAGGCATCAGAATGGCTCCATCCAACTATTATCACTTGGGGTATTAACGTTGAATTAATTCTTTGGACCGAAATTGTGAAAAAGGCCTAGCATCTATGCTCATTAATTTATGTACTCCAAAAATAAAGTCTCACTCTACCAGTTCCGATCTAGATTTTTTTCAGATACATACATAAAAAAATTATATACTCAACCATACAATTTTCTCATTATTTACAAAAATATATATTTAGTGTAACGCTGTGTAAATTCATGTTAGAAGAATCCAAATTTACAGGTGTTTCTTAGATTTGTTTTCAAAAAGTCTGTTGAATTCGAGTACTTCAACGAATGATATTTTTTAAGAAAAAATATTTCTTTTTAAAGTTTTAAAAACAATAAATAAAGGAAACTAATAAAATTAAAAAAATATTATAATATAATTTTTTAGTTAGATAGTAGGTATGTAAATAAATTATAAGCTTAAAGCAACTAAACATGTGTGAATTTTCTCTGAAATTCAATTTTTGTTTTGGTTTTGTTTCGTTATGTACATTAATTAAAAATGAGAAAATTAATTAGTAGTTTTAAAATAAATAAATTAAATTCATTAAAAACATAGTAAATAAATAATTATTACATCTCCATTATATAATACACATAAATTAAAATACTACGATAAAGACAGAGAGACATACATAATAAATAAAAATATAATAAAACAAGAACAAAAAAATATATTATTAAATACAATTGAAACATGAAAAAGGATCAACCAAAATTAATAAAAATAATGACTAATATGCATAAGAGAGAGAGAAAGAAGTCAACCAAAACATTGTTTAATTTGAAGGTTAGTAGATCATTAAAAAATAGGTGTGACCATCATCCTAAATGTTCTAATCAAATAACTTAAATTACTTTTTTTGTTTACTATGTATTTAATTTCATATTATATATAAATTAAAAAAATTCTTTAACAGGATGTTTTTAACTTTATTATCTTTTTTAATATATTCTTCAATTTTATTAATTTCTTTTATTTATATTATTTTTAAATATTTTAAAAAAATTATTTTTTTTAAATAAATTACTTTGAAAATTCGAGTCAAGCATACTCAAATTCTCAAAAGATTTTTGAAAAATATATAAAAAAAATAGTGTAAATTTGGATCCTCCCAACCAAATTTATGCTATATATAATAAAATTGTATTTTATAAATAATGGACAAATTATAGGTTTATATATATATATATATATATATATATATATATATATATATTATGTATGTTTCTGAAAAAAAAAAGTTCCGATGTATCTATTCTGTGCCAGCAGTGGGCTTCTATTGTGAAGTGAAATGACACCCTCCAACTCCTCTTCATCTGAGTCAAAGGGTTTTGCCAACAGTCAACACATTTTCCCGCTAAAATACACCCCAGACAAACCATTTTTTTTTTCTTCCATCTCTCAATCGATAATTGAAAAGTGTTTAATTTCGAAATATAAAGATCGTCGAAATAGGATTTATTTATCCCAAGCAAAGTATTCTCTGTACACATGAACATGAATCAAACACTTGACAATATGTCTAAATTAAGAACCTAAATTATTTATTTATTGTATGGGACCTTGTTGATACAGTAGACAAACTATGCACATGCACATTTGGGTAGGTGTCTTCTCCAAAACAGCCTCTGCTTCCTTCTTCAACCGTCAACCTATTAAATTTCACATCTGATCTGTTTTATAATTTCAACCTTAACATATTCTTTTTATTTAGACAAATATTCTCCCCTGACCTGCTGCCATTCAGTGGCAAAAACGCCTACTGTTGTGTCCGTTACCCATTTGCTTAACAGCCATGTCATGTGGCACTTGCTTTATGATTTTGTTACCCTGGAATGTTCATTTTCTGCCCCCGCGATTCACTCACTTTGCATTCGTTCTAAGTTCAATACCAGAAGATACTGGGGTTTATACGAAGCCCACTGATTTGATGCGTCACGCTCTCCGGTCTTTCCTTTTCTTAATCTAACCGTCAATGTTAGAGAGAGTGATACAAGATATCCGTTCTATATATAAGTAACTAATGTTATTTTTCTTTGTTCCTAATAGTAAATAATAATGATTGGTTTTCAAATTTATTTAAAATTAAATATCTTTAATACTTTTAATTTATTGTTAATTTTTTTTATTAGACATTCACCCGTTCGACTATGAGTTTTAAATTAAATATAACTATCATTTGAACTTAAGGGTATTGTTGAAATAAAAATTGAATTTATGATAGTATTAATTATAAATAACTAAATTAATCACTTTTTTTTTCTTGATAATCAGAGAGGTAGTATTAATCAACTATGTTAGTTGTATTAGCTAGTTAGGTTGTTAGCAATGTTTATTAGCGGTTAATTACTTCTTTGATAAGCATTAAGCCCTATAAACAGAGCATTTACAGACTCTCATTATATCTTTTATCATATTAATTAATTTAATGTGATATTTCTATGGAAGTTAGAGATCATTTTCCATCCTTTTCCAAATTCTCATAGATGATTTTCTATGTGGAAAAATTATTAGATGATTCAAGAACATTATTATGTGTCATAGTTCCAATTAATACTTATGTTCTACGTAATTGAATTTTTCAATTTAGCAAATAAGATTTAATAAGATCTGACTATTTGTCAGAGAGAAATTGTAGGGGTCTGGGACCATTTAATAATTTCTCTTCTAAGTCACTATGAGTCTTACGCAGTTACCTCATTTGCCTAGAGGTCACGAACCTAGTATTTTGATCTCACTGAAAATGAATGACTTATATGTGCATTTGGTTTCTCAGTTTCTACTATCAGACGCACATCCAGTTTGAAGCCACTGAGAGTAGCTTCCACTGAAAAACAGCACATACGTACGTTAACAACGCTATCTGCTGTGTCAAACACAGCTTTATTTCTTTTGTTGATATAGTATTTTTATTTGTTATCTTTCTCGAATGCTTGAAACTTGTCTAGCAGGTTTCTATATAAAAGTGTTTCGTCAATTGTATTTTCAGAAATGAACTATTGACCCGTGTAATTACAAAATTGATTCGAAAAATGTTATTTTTAATCCCCTTTTGTCAAAATTTGAAGATAAAAAAGAATGCAATTTTTTTAGAGGAGAGGCTTGATTACATTTTTTTTGTGTGAATTTCAACTCATTAAGAAAGAATAACGGTAAATGGAAAATGTAATTTTTGTATGAAATCAAGAAAATTAGATGAGTTTAACTAATAGAGAAAAATAGGTTATATATTGATAGTGTAAAATAATTTATACAGTATTTTAAGAATCAGACCAATAGGTCCAACTGAACCTAGTTGGCAACAAATTTAGTTTACTAAGAGGATTGAAAATGTATTAGAACTAGTGTGACCCAGGTGGAGCCGGGTGAGTCTTTGGTTGAACAAGGATAGATCTTTTGATGCAATCCTATCCCGCAAGGACATTGGATAGAAGATTCCAAGAAGATTGGACCAGAGATGCAGGAGAAGGCCCTAGGGTTCTCATGAGCCTTAGGGTAGATTTCGGACCCATAGGCTAAGTATGAGCCCGCTTATCTTTGTACATATTAGATTAAGGTTTCATTATTTTTGGGCCTTGTATTTAGGGCTCCACAATATAGTTAAGGTACCCTAGAAATGTAAGATTTTTCATCTCTTGTATTTTAGGGCACCTAGACTAGTTTTTTGTATTAGGGGTAGTTTTCTAATTTGGCATGCATTAAGTGAATATTTGATGTGTGTGGTTGAAAATAAATTTAATTGAATTGGGAGAAGCCCAATCCAATTAAATTTTAGAGGGGGAGGTGAGCATTTGCTAAAAGAAAGAGAGGGGGGAGCACGAAATTGAAGGAAGAAAAAGGGAGAGAAGTTGAACTTTGAGTTGTGTCTTACAAGACTCTCATTCATCAAAGTTATAACAAGTGTTACACATGCTTTTATTTATAGACTAGGTAACTTCCTTGAGAAGCTTTCTTAAGAAAACTTCCTTGAGAAGCTTCTTTGAGAAAACTTCCTTAAGAAGCTAAAGCTTAGCTACACACACCCATCTAAAAACTAAGCTCACCTCTTTGACAAAATACATGAAAATACAAAAAAAAATCCCTACTACAAAGACTACTCAAAATGCCCTGAAATACAAGGCTAAAACCCTATACTACTAGAATGGCCAAAATACAAGGCCCAAAAGAAGGAAAAACCTATTCTAATATTTACAAAGAAGAGTGGATCCAACCTTGACTCATGGGCTCAAAAATCTACCTTAAGGTTCATGAGAACCCTAGGGCCTTCTTTAGTAGCTCTAGCCCAAGCCTCTTGGAGTCTTCTATCCAATATCCTTGGGGGGTAGGATTGCATCACCTTTGGTTGAATCGGACAAGTCTTTGGTTGAATCAGGTGTTGCTCTTAAAAAAAAAGAAATTATGAACTTTTTCTGTGTTATTTTTTGTGAACTTATGATTATTTTTAAGATACTAGATGTTTGTTTGTGTTTGACATTTATTTATGGAGTTGTATTGACATGAATATTGGTTGTTATTTGATATATTAGATATTTTATAATGACAATCATTTAAAATTTATAACATTAAATAATTAAATTAGGTTGGTTACTTGGTTATATTATTTTTTATATTTTTTTAATATATATCAGGTAAAATCAATTTGACCAGTGAGACTCCAATTTGATCAATAACCCATTAGCTCAGTGCCTCGACTAGTTTGATGATTGGTCGGATTCTTAAAATTTTGATTTTATATTATCATTTAATCATCATTTACCATGTATGATATGTCTCACTACTACAAAAATCACTTTTTACAATGTTATTTTACGTTGGTTGATCAAAAACCGACTTAGGAAGAAACACAATGGCATTTTTGTAAATAAATGCAACAACTTCACAACAGTTTTGCGAAAACTGCCTTAGAAGGTTGCATTCTAAGACAATTTTTACAAAATTGTCTTAAAATATTTTTCATTGCTTTAAATATTTCATTTCTCCACCCACTCTCTCGCACTCTCACTCTTCGACTTCCCCTCTAGGGTTTCCAAGCCACCACCTCAGTGCCACAAGGTCGTCAGCCAATACTCCACGCTCCTTGCTCCCCTCACCATCGACATCATTCTCTTTGTCGTGGATGTCGCCAAGCCCAACATGGTCGATCTCTACGATGTCAAGATTGTGAAGAAGCTTGACGACATCGTCGACAACACCGAGCTCATGAAAGATCTCATTTTTTACAAGGTTAGCCACACCACAAGGGGACCCACCGGTAATTTCTTTTATAACTAAATTTACTAAACTTAGGTTTGAAAGATTCTACTTTACACCCTTAATTTTCTAATAGCTTGTTTTTTTTTTTACAAGTGTTTGAGTTTGTGTAGGTTCTGGTGGTTTTGGTGGTGGCGGTGGGTTCAAGGGTGGTGGTAGGCAAAGGAAGGGGCAGTAGAGGAGGAGGAGGAGATAGGGGTACACCTTTCAAAGTTAGAGGCAGTGTTAGAGGTGGTGGTGGCCGTGGAAGAGGCAGGGGTGGTGGTCGTGGTGGCGGCAGAGGTGGAATGAAAGGAGGTAGCAAGGTTGTGGTTCAGCCCCATAGACATGATGGTATTTTCATTGCCAAGGGTAAAGAAGATGCTCTTGTTACTAAGAATCTTGTTCATGGTGAAGCTGTTTACAATGAAAAAAGGATTATTGTTCAGGTTTCTTTTCTTTCTCACCATTATTTGTTTTTTCTTCTTAAGTACTAAACCATGGATGCATGAATTGATAGTTTCATTTTGTAGAATGAAGATGGTTCCAAAGATGAGTATAGAGTTTGGATTCCTTTTCGATCCAAGTTGGTTGCTGCCATCCTTGGTGGAGTTTACAACATATGGATTGTAAGATTGTGTCTTTACAATGTGTGCTATGTTTAGGTGAAGTTCTTTAAATCACACTTCATTTTTTTTAATTATTTGTCTTGTGTCTTATGAAGAAACCTAGAGCCAAAGTCCTTTACCTAGGAACTGCTTCTGGGACTGATGTAGCTCCATGTGGAGCTTGTAGGCCTTGGATCTTGTTCATCAATGAAGTCCTTTGCTTCTTGAAGTTCAATGGCAGCAGAATGAAGAAGGAAGAAAGATGATTGGAGACGCCACTTCAAGGAGAAGATGAGTCAAGAAGAAGTTCACCACCATAGGAAGCCATGGATAAGAGCTTGAAGGTAGGAGAAGATGAGTGGAGGGAGAAGGAGCACGAAATTTTGTGCCTCAAATGAGGTCTAAACTTTGAAGTATAATTCTCAACTGATCAAAGTTGAAAAAATGCACATATATGACCTCTATTTATAGCCTAAGTGTCACACAAAATTAAAGGGAAATTTGAATTTCTATTCAAATTTCACTTGAATTTGAAATTGAATTTGTGGAGCCAAATTTTCACTAATTATGATTAGTGAATTTTAGCTAAGGTTCAGCCCACTAATCCAAGATCAAGTCCAAGATTTTCCACTAAGTGTACTTAGGTGTTATGAGGCATGTAAAACATGATGGACATGCACAAAGTGTGACTATATGATGTGACAATGAGGTGTAGTAAGCAAATGCTCACCTCCCCCTCTAAAATTTAATTGTATTGGGCTTCTCCCAATTCAATTAAATTTATTTTCCAATACACACATCAAATATTCACTTAATGCATGTGAAATTACAAAACTACCCCTAATACAAAAATTAATCTAGGTGTCCTAAAACACAAGGGCTGAAAAATTCTACATTTCTAGGGTCCCTACCTACATTATGGAGCCCTAAATACAAGGTCCAAAAATAATGAAACCTTAATCTAATATGTACAAAGATAAGTGGGCTCATACTTAGCCCATGGGCCCAAAATCTACCCTAAGGCTCATGTTACCCCATAGGCCTGTCCCGCGTAAGGCCTGCCCGCATAAGCCCGCATTGGCAGCGGACCAGGCCAGTCCGCCTCGCTTCTTACACGGACCAAATAAATTGGTCCGCCCCCGCCCCGCAGACCCCGCGGGTCAAACAGGCCGGTGCACGGGCCTAATTTCAAAAGAATTTCAATTTTAATAAAAATATAATACAATGAAATTAAGTTCAATACAAATGTAAATAAAATCTCAATAATTAGTCAATTACATCAATAAAATAAATAATGTCTTAACAAAAGAAAATCCAAACAATAAATCTAAAATATGAAATTTAAACATCTCCAACAACAAATGATTCCATATTTGAAGTAGCTTGAGTCTTCTCCATCTCTAATATGAGCTATTTTTTATAATAAAAATATATTGAAATATCTTTAAAAATATTTATTTAACAATTATTTTTGGCTTAAATTATAAGAATTGATATTTTTATTATTTATGGTTTGCAGATATGAAAAGGATAGATTAAAAGAGAAAAAGATCGAGAAAATATCAAAAGGAAGATTTTTAGCATGTTATCACTTATCTTTTTTTATCTTAATCTTTTATTTCTTTTATCTTTTATTTATCTTATCTTATCCTTTTTTATCTTTATCATCTTTTAATTTAAATAGGAGAGATAGCGCTTACCTTAATTCTGGATGTCCTCACGGAACAAATCCAAGAGATAGCGCCGAGATGCATGCTTTTTGCAGATGACATAGTCCTCCTTGGAGAGTCGAGGGAGGAGTTGAATGAGAGGTTGGAAACTTGGAGACGAGCTCTAGAAACACATGGCTTTCGCCTAAGCAGAAGCAAATCAGAGTATATGGAATGTAAGTTCAACAAAAGTAGGAGGGTATCTAACTCAGAGGTGAAAATAGGAGACCATATTATCCCTCAAGTCACATGGTTTAAATATCTTGGGTCTGTAATACAGGATGATGGAGAAATTGAAGGGGATGTGAATCATCGCATTCAAGCAAGATGGATGAAATGGAGAAAAGCATCGGGGGTGTTATGTGATGCAAAGGTACCGATCAAGCTAAAGGGAAAGTTTTATCGGACTGCGGTAAGACCGGCGATTTTGTACGGAACAGAATGTTGGGCGGTCAAGAGCCAACATGAGAATAAAGTAGGTGTAGCGGAGATGAGGATGTTGCGGTGGATGTGTGGTAAGACTCGACAGGATAAAATTAGAAACGGAGCTATTAGAGAGAGGGTTGGAGTAGCGCCTATTGTAGAGAAGATGGTGGAAAATAGACTTAGGTGGTTTGGGCATGTAGAGAGAAGACCGGTAGACTCTGTAGTGAGGAGAGTAGACCAGATGGAGAGAAGGCAAACAATTCGAGGCAGAGGAAGACCCAAAAAGACTATAAGAGAGGTTATAAAAAAGGATCTCGAACTTAATGATTTGGATAGAAGTATGGTACTTGATAGAACATTATGGCGGAAGTTGATCCATGTAGCCAACCCCACCTAGTGGGATAAGGCGTTGTTGTTGTTGTTGTTGTTGTTGTTGTATCCTTTAATTTAAATCTTTTATTTTGATCATTAAATCTTTATCTTATCTAATATATTTCTTTATCTGTTGTTTTAAGAGAAAAGTTTAAAGTAAAAAAGAAAAAATCAAACCTAGTTAATTGGGTCAAGGTCAAATAAATCAAACCTAATGCGGACTACGGGCAAACTGCGGACCCCACAGGCCAAACCTGCATAGTTCGCGGGTTAGACGGGGCGAGCCAAAAAATATGACATAATCATTGACCGTTTAAAAAAATTGGTTCATAACCCGCACGGACCGTGGACCCCGCTGGCTAGTCCATGGACCTGGGCCCGTTTACTCACCCCTAATGAGAACTCTAGGGTCTTCTCTTGCATCTCTGGCTCAATCTTCTTGGATTCTTCTATCCAATACCCTTGGGGGTAGGATTGCATCAGGGACCATTGTTTCTCATGTGTCAAACGTTGTTGGCCCTGCAATTTAGAATTTAGAATTGCATAATCTTATATTTGTGGAATAGAAGTGTTGATTAGAATGTGTTGTTCTTTGTATATAGTGTTGTAATTTTAATAATTATTTCAAAAGAATTTTCTTAAAAAATATTTAATTAAATGGACAAGTTATGACATTTAAATTCAAATTTTGAAATTCAAATTTCCTATTAATGCCAATAAAAGTGGAAATCAAGAGGGGGACAATGGAAATTATAAACTCATTATTGGTGATAAAAGAAAAAAAAGTTGGCTGAAGTTTTTTTTTGAAAAATAATTTTAAAAGGAAATGAGACCATTGACTTCTTCTTTATTTATTTTTTCTTCTTTGTTTCTTCTTTGTTCTTTGCTTCTCTTTGTTTTCTCTTTGCCTCTATTTAGCCTTCTCCCTTTTTACTCCTAGGTCAATCAATCTTTCTTTGCGAGTTCTGTAACCTTAGCTCTGCTAAGACGTTCCTGTTATATATCTTGGGAGGTTTGTGTGGGACACCACGGATAAACCTTTTAGGTTAGTGACTGTCATGTCTCAGGAAGTTCAACCGCATTCGTGAATTTCGACTTCAGTAACAACAATCTAAAAGGTTTATATCATGGTTGAAGCAGCCAAACCTGTCAACAATGTTGATGCTTCCAATCCCACATTATCATTGAAGATACAAATAGGAAGGAAAGTATTGCAGCAAGGACCAAAGCAATGTCTGCCAAGGCAAACACGATACAAGACAAACCATTTCATAAGAGGTATGCCAACAAAACTGATCACAATAACAAGAATAAGTACAAATATAATAACCCACGTGTTGCTCCTTCTAATCCCATCCCACGTGCTCCTGCTTCTAACCCTTTTTTCAAGAAAAAGGGAGCCTATTTTGTTTGTGGGAAGCCATGACATTTTTCTCCTCAGTGCAGGTATAGAGTTGTGAGAAATGACAATCCTCCTAATCCTAGGGCTAACATGGTTGAAGGAGATGACATTATTGTTGTAGTCATTTCTTAGGTGAATGTTGTCACGAATGTGAACAAATGGGTGGTAGACTCTGGGGCTACCAAGCAAATATGTGCTAATAAGAGTAAGTTTACCTCCTACACTAATATGGGGGATGGAGAAGAACAAGTTTATCTTGGTGATTCGAGAACTACTTCGGTTTAAGGAAAGGGGGAAGTTCTTCTCAAGCTCACATATAGGAAAACAACGACTTTGAATGATGTACTACATGTTCCCTCTATCAGAGTTAACCTTATTTATGTAGCATTGTTGGTAAAGGTTGGGGTAAAGATATCCTTTGAGTATGATAAGACAATTATGACTAAGAATAATGTATTTGTAGGGAAGGGTTATTGTGATCAGGGTCTCTTTGTGCTCAATGTTTCTGAAGTGATTAATGAGAATGCATCTTCTTCTACTTAGTTGATTAATTCTTATGACATATGGCATGCTAGATTAGAACATCTTAATCTAATGTATGTTATGAAATTGCAATGATTAGGTTTAATTAATATGCATGATAAACAAAGTAAGAAATGTGAAACATGTGTTGAATCAAAATTAACTAAGAAAACATGTACTTTTGTACAACATGAAACTGATCTTGCTGATTTAAAACAAACTATGACAGGAGGAGGTATTAAATTGCTACAAAGACGATTGATCGAATATTTTATATTTCAATTGTGATATTACTATTTAAAAATGGATATTTCATAATGTTTCATTTGCAACCAGTTTCAATTGTTTTATTGAATTGCCGACCGACTAATATTAGCTTGTTACAATGAAAGGATATGAATTTTTTTATATATAATGCTAATATTAACGTGAACATTTATTTACATAAATGTAGCATGTCTGGATTTTTTTTTTATTTGGGTAAATCAATTTTGAATTCAGTTTTAATTGCTTGCACTATTGGTTAATTTTTTTTTATTGTTTGTGCAAGCTGTTACCATTGCAACAAATTTTCTTTACGCACTCATGAATATGTCAATTGATTCAAAATTGAATGTGTATTTAATTAAAATTACAATTGATTTTTATATCAACTCATTCATTTTGAATATTATATTTGAATGTTTATGTTATTTAATTATTTACAATTATCAATTGTTACTTTTAATTGTTATATATTTATTTATATTAATATTCACTTGTGACATGAAATCATGTGTTTGAATTTCATTTTTTTTAGATTGAATTTCAATTGTTAATGTAACTTGAATTGTGTTACATTGTGATTTTGTTATATCGATTGGTACTAGTGATGTTGATTACATGCTACTTGATACTAATAATAAAACTTTAATTGATACTAATTGGTTGCACTATTATAAAATGATTTTGCTCTCAAGCGATGAGATTAAGAATTATAAACATACTACTTTTGAAAGTACAAGTGTGAGTGTTTTAAAAGCATAATGTGGTAGTGTTAGGCATAGTATTAAGAATTAAATCCCTTAGACTTTCATAACTTAACTTTGTGGTTTATAAATTTGTTAGAGAAGTTATTGAAATTTTTTGAGATGATGATTGAACCTTTGATGTGTTCTAATTAGC
Source organism: Glycine max (assembly GCF_000004515.6). Lineage (NCBI taxonomy): Eukaryota > Viridiplantae > Streptophyta > Magnoliopsida > Fabales > Fabaceae > Glycine > Glycine max. The sequence continues at coordinate 24,134,249 of NC_038251.2, read as the reverse complement.
TAGGATTCATCAATGTGGGGGGTTATAAGTGACTTTTTATTGACTTTACATTGACAGTAAAATGATTGGATTGTAAGAAAAATGTTTACATGGAATATTTGAGAATGTGATTTCTTTTTTTTCTTCTCTTTAAAGTAACTATCTTTTGTGACATGAGACATGGGTGAAGCACGTGTTATTTTGGGAGTTAAAATTATAAGGAAGGGAGATAGTATATTACTATCCCAAGAGTATTATGTTGAGAAACTTCTTAGGAAGTATAAATATTATGACTTTAAGTCAATGAGTATCCCTTATGATGTTAACTCTCAATTAAAAAAAATAGAGGAGAACTAATTTCTCAAACTCAATATGAATAAATCATTGGGAGCTTACTGCATTTGATGAACTTTTCTAGACCTGATATTGCATATGCAGTAGATAGATTGAGTAGATATACCCATAGTCCTAATCGGGACCATTGGGATGCACTTGTTAAACTTATGAGATATCTGAGAGGTACCATGGATTATGGTATTGAATACAGTGAATTTCCCGTGGTACTTGAAGGGTATAGTGATTATAACTGGATCTCTGATTTAGATGAGACAAAATCCACTAGTGGTTATGTGTTTACTCTTAGTGGTGGTGCAATAGCTTGGAGATAAGCCAGACAAACTATTATTGCTAGATCAATAATGGAGTAAGAGTTTGTTGCTCTAGAAATGGCTGGTAGTGAGGCTGAGTGGTTGAAAAACTTCTTAGCTAACATTTATTGGGAATGAAATCGACCCCATCAATATCTATGAATTGTAATTCCTAGTCAGCGACAGCTGTGGCTAAGAATAAAACATTCAACGACAAAGATAGACATATACAACTAAGGCATAATGTGGTTAAGCGGGTGCTAGAAGATGGAATGATTTCCATAGATTATGTGAAGTCAAAAGGAAACTTAGCAGATCCTTTGACAAAAGCCTTAGGGAGGAATATGATATTAGAAACATCGAGGGGAATGAGACTTAAGCCACTTGAAAACAAACAAGTGATGGTAACCCTGTAACGCCCTAAAATTTCGCTAACTAAAAATATATCTTTGATGTTTTTCTTATGTTATTTGATTACTTGATTAATTTATATGAGTTAAGGTATTGTGTGAATTAGCCATGTGTGATTTTCTTGATGTGGATGTTGATTTATGTGGAGTTTTATTAACTTAGGTTGAAATTATGAGATTTTAAGTTTTACCTAAACTTGTTCTGTTAAAACCGCAATCTTGGATTTGTTAACCGTTAAATCGCTTTCAAATTTGGAATATAGGCTTGCAACCCAATTCTGCACATTTTGACCATTGGGATTTTCAAATTAATATCTAAAGTATGAGATATGATATTTTCACTAAAGTAGTAAAATTTGTTGGAGCAGAATTCGCCCGAGCAAGCCAAATTTTGCCTAGGCGAATTTGAGTTGGATCATGTCACCCGGCGAGCAAAATTTTGCTTGGGTGAGTCTTGCAGGTTACAAATACATCTAGCAACATAAAACAACCATTATACCTCCGTCTTCTTCCCCTAAACCTTCCCTCAACACCCCCAACCTCCTCCTCCACCACCATCGACCACCGGTGACCTCCACGAGCTGTCATTGCTTGCCGTAAGACCACTGCATGGAAAGGAATACTTTAATCAGAGCAAAATATTCAAAATTAAACTCGAAGATTCGGTAGATAACGGAGCCTCCAATCTTCCCTTCGTAGTTTCTTTGAGGTAACTGTGATTTTTAAGTCTTCTCCTATTTAGTTTGAACTTATCTTTGCATCTCTTATGACTTGGGTACCATTATTGGATGTTTTTACACTTCCTTTGAAGAACCTTTGAAAATGAGATGTTGTAAAATTTGTCTTTTTATAAAATAGACTTCATTTTTGTAACCTTCACTAAACCCTGGTCACAATGGTGTGATCAGAATTTCAAGATGACGTCTCTTTGATATGGATCTCAAACCACCCCTTTAGCCCTTTTTAATATTGAATGGGTATTTGACCCCAAAAGTTGATATTAACCTTATTGTTGAAATCTATACTAAATTATCCTCACTTTGGTATATAGAACCCTGCGTTTGGACGAACGGACGTGAATCTAAGAGATCTTAGAATAACACCGCAAGGAACTAACAAATAGATCTAAATAGGTAGGGGGAGTTTATTGTTTGTTTACAACTTTTGATACCATAATTAGGGTCAGGGAACCCAATTATGGGAATGTATGTTTGTTTCTATGCATCCTAGTTTTCAATAAAAAAAAAAATGTGTTTTTAACTAATGGAATGTGATATATTTCTTATTTATGATTGAAATTGTCAATGATGTTGTTGTTGTAATGATTGAAATTTTTGGAAAAAGTCTTAATTATAGAGGAGACTTTGTCTAAAATTTTATATTTTTTCTTCTATTTACTTCTTTATTAAATTTTAAATGGGCATAAGAGTTTGTTTTGAATACCATAGTTCTCCTCTTTAATTTAGAATTTTCCTTAAAATATCAATCTCATGATATTATGGATTGTTGTTGTATAAGGTTTATGTTGCATGAAGACCTAGGGAATGTGAATCCCTGGCATGAATTTATATATATGTATGTGGAATGTGATTGCTTGTGATGTTGATGATTATGTTGAGATGAGATGATATTAATGTTGATGATAATGTTGAGATGAGATGATATTAATGTTGATGATAATGTTGAGATGAAATGATGTTGATGTTGATGATGTCATTGTGATGATGTATGTTGTGTATGTACATGGGAGGTGCAATGACCATGTTGGATATCCCTGGAGGGGAAAATAGAGTGTTTAAAGAGTTTTAAGCATCCTTGGAGAAAGAAGGGAATGACTTAGAATCTTTAAGTATCCATGGTCAATGCATTGATGATGCTCATGTTTCATACTTCATATTGCATGAAAATAGTATAAAATTTGTCAGTAAGTATTCATAATTTTTCATGAGGAAAAATACTTGTACTTGGGGGCATGTCACTCCGGTTTGGAACTTCCTTGAGACTTATGTTGATTACCATGGTGGGAGGTTGTTTGTGCATGATAGGATGACCTTGACACTTGCTACCTAATTTTCCTAAGTGAGAGTGTCATGTGGACATGCTTGGGCTATTTCCTAATGAATGACACCATATTGCATTTTAGAGTTGAGTTAGGTGCATGCATCATTCTAAGCATAATTGATTTGAATTGTGGAAAAGTTGATGACTAGTTTGTTAAGTGTATGTTGAAATGATGGATTATTGAGAATGATTGTGGTTATTGTTATTGCTTTCTTACTAATCATTGTCATTTGGTGTTTGTTGATCTTTTATAATAAATTCACCCTTGCAATTTTTGTACCATGTGGTTAATGTCTGTGATGATCTCAAACTTTCGTTTGTGGGAGCAGATGAGCAGCAGTAAGTGACTTGGAGGAAAGTCTTTTGGTGAAGCCGTCAAGCCAACGTGATAACATACTATATATTATTCTATATCTATAAGGTATGACAACATACTCTGCAAGTGAACTTATATTTATTGGCTCAAAATTATAGGCTAATGTAGATGGAAATGGCTCAATTGACTACATAGAATTCATCATTGCTACAATGCATAGACACAAATTAGAAAGAGATGACACTTGCAATTTTATTTTATTTTATCTTAGGACTAAAAGTTGTGCGCATAAAAAATTAAAAATTTTAGTTCCTTTCTTAATGTTTGTCAGTGGAAGTCCATAAAGATTTATTTTTAAAAAAAATCAGTGACAATAACCTAACTTAAACTCGAAACGCTATGCAGAAATGCTTTGTAGTTTGTACTTTAAAGTTTAATCTCCATTTTGTGGCTATAGACTGATTGGCCTAGTTTGAATACCTTCACATACACATGTAATTACACAATATGAGAAGGAATTTGTTTTTGATAGATTTTATGCAGATGGTGGTAACATTGGATTGAATATGTGAACCAAGACCAGACAAACACTTCATATGAGGCATCTTCCTTATCAGAACATTGTGATTTGGCCAATTCAAGTGCATTAAAGAGGCCAAATGGTATTGATAATTCTGATTTGATAGATGATGCTATGTCAGAGGACTTTGGTACGGGTATTGAGATTCATGATACACTTTTAGAAGGTTGTGACTATGTATTACTTCCCCAAGAAGTTTGGAAACAATTATTTAGATGGTGAGATTGTTTACTTGTCACACTGGTCATATATAGTTCATCTAAAATGTAATAAGTGATATATTATATTAATGATATATTACACAAACTTAGATGACTAACCCTTTAACTAGGCTTTAATGAGTTGCCTAACTTTGTTCCCCTTGACTAGGTATGGCGGTGACCTACATTGGCAAGGAAAGTTATTTAGTTCAGGTCTTTCCCAGACTGAATTGGCAGTAGAGGTGTATCCTTTACGGCTTCAATTACTTATGTTGCCATAAAATGATCATTTCCCTATAAGAATAAGCAAGAAGGTGTGATTTGAGATAATGTACTTAGTCTTGATAATTGATAAATATAACTTTAACATCTCTTACCATTCCTTTGCTAGTATAATTCAGTTTATACATGTTATATCTACCTTAAAGTTAAGATATTTTGGGTAGGAAACTATTGGACAGCTTCACATAAAAGCTTGTGGAATATTTAATCTTCAGCCAGACCAAGTAAAAACTTCATGGTTCCTTCTTGAAATTCTAATTTTTTGAAAGCTTTTCTTATTCTTTTTTATTCAGCATGTGGTGAAAAATAGCTATCTCTGTTGTAGGTGTGCATTTGGGATTACTATGTCCGTCGAAAGCATGCTTTGATGAATGACATGAACAAAACTCTCGACAATGCTAATTTACAAATGGACCAAGATGTGAGTATTTAGTATGTTTTATGTAAGAATGTTCCTCTTGCTTGTGCTTACACATTGCAATTTATCACTATTGTTTTTATTTTGATTAATGATAATATTCAATTTGGGTCTGAACATAGGGAAGTGAATTATGCTCTTGTGGAGCCTTCAAAATCAAGCTTATCAATTGTTGGTGGCTTATCTGCTAGCAGAGGTGCATCTAGAGGCTACAACATGGACCTTTCTACATCTCGGAACCTAAATTCTCCAGTTAGAGATGTGGAAAACCCTTATGGAACCATTGGTGTCACCACAAGAGGTTCATTTGGTGGTCTCATTGGATTGCTGAATCTTGGCAATACTTGTTACATGAATAGTGCAATATAGTTCCTTGTTTATACACCAGAATTTGCTAGGTACTTCTGGGAAGACTATCACGAAGAGATAAATTGGCAAAATCCATTGGGCATGGTTGTAAGTATCATCTAAAAAGCTGTAAGCATGAACTTGTTTCCTTTTCTTTCCATACTTTTATTAGGGATCCACTATAGAACAAGAATTTGGTTTAGAGATAAAAGGTTATTTCCAAACTTTAACATACTCCTTCGCACTAGAGCCCTTTGGTTTTCAAATGCTGATAATGTATAGGCTCACTTACCTTATACTTAATTCAATTAAGCCTAGCCTTAAGTCTTAATTTGTGGGCACGGATTTTATTTTATTTTATTTTTTAATTTGTGTTATTCATTGAAGCTATTATATTGGGTTATATTTCATATGTTATTTTGAAATAAAGAATATTAAACTTTCAGTCAATGGTAGCATTTATAAAAAAATGGTCTCCATTGAACCATTTGGAAGAGTTATTATCATGGGTTATAAACTCATTTTTTCTTTGTATTGCTCGTAATCATTCCATAATTGTTTATGTATGCCAGGTGAGTCAAATCAATAATTAGTAAATTTTTGTAATGTGTCATAGACTCAGTTAATGGCTTAATATCATCTTGTCAAAGAGAAACAACTTTAACTAGCTTAGGTAACCGGAAATGCTACATAGAATTTACCAGATTGTTGTTGTATTTAATTTATTATAATTAGAATTTTTCATGTAAATTTTGTTTCTGATTATTGTGTAGAATCTCTAAAGTTACTATTATTTTTTGAAAAGACATAATTATCATATTCTTTTATACTCAAATTTATTATTTTAATTTTTTTATAATTTTTTATTAAAAAAAACATTCTAAGACAATTTTTTGAAAAATCGTTTTGGTTCCTTAACTTTTATTTTTTTTTTAAATATTTTAAGACGATTCTTTGAAAAACTGTCACAAAATACATTCTAAGGCGATTTTTCAAATAACCATCTTGGAATCTTCAATGATTGTATGCATTCTAAGACCGTTTTTGAAAAAATCATTTTAAAATTTTTAACTTTTTTTAAAAAATACATTTTTTGATGATTTTCAATGAAAATCGTCTTAGAATGGTACCATTCTAAGACGGTTATTTTTTCTAAAAATCATTTTAGAATTGAAGTTTTTCTAACACGATTTTTAGGAACTGTCATAGAAAGTCAAGACTTTTCACGACGTTGACTTCAAAGACGGTTCAAAACCATCTTTGTATTGTCCTTCGAACCATCGCTAAATTCAATTTTTTTAGTAGTGTTTATTAAATTTTTTAATATTTAATTTAAAAATCATTAATAATAATTTGTGATTAAATAAGATGGTAAAATTATTTTACATTATAAGAAATGGATAACCATTAAACTCTAACTAATATCCTTCATAAGTATAAAAGTGAGTAATTTTGCCTATATTTAAATTCAAGAGGAAATAAATAATAATTTTAACATATAAAATTAGAGGATCTAGTTATGTGAATACATAACTGGCATCATAATTTTAGAATAATACTATTACATTACATAAAGTAACACAAGTACATTTAATCTTTAGAAAACTAAGGAAAGTTCAAATTTATTCAAAATATTATGCCATAATATTTATTAATTTGAACAAATTTTCTCTCATTTTTTTATTTTAGTTTCAACTAATATTTTTGCTTGTTTATTATTATCAACGTAGAAGATTTAAAGATATTATAATTAATATTTTTTTATTAATCTACACAAATTTTATTTAATTTATATGATAATATAATATTAAATATATTTTCCTTAAATATATTTAGTCTAATTTAATGTATATACATATATATAATTATATGAATTATAAAATTAGTGTATTAGAAAGAAAATAGAAAAAAAGATTAAATTTAAGGGTAAACTCATTCACGTGGAGGGTGTTTTTATATTTCTGCCACAGAATAGTTGAAAATAATGTAAGGCCAAGTACTTGTTGAAGAAAATGAAAAAAAAAACAAGTACAGTAAAAACAGACTGAAAGGCAAATGGCACAGACAGGGCACATATGAAAAAAAGAAAGAAATCGTAGGAGTTAGGATGCAGTAGTTGCGCGGGAAAATCAGATAACTAACTTATGAAAACGTGACACATGTCCAGCTGAAATCATTTTGTATACATGATAACTAAATAACTAATATGGTCTCGTGCGTATGGACAGTGTGGTTGACGATTATGCTTGAAATCGAAATAAATACTGGATTTTAAATCGTGAAGAAAGTATTTGCATTGATATAAGGTACCAATGGTATCAATAGGAAAAAAAATAATTATATTTTGTTTATATCTATCGATGATATAAATATTAGATAACCAAGAGTTTGAAACAAAATTCAAATAGAACACAAAGACAAGATTTGTAAACAGACAAATCTCTTTTTAGAATGAGTTAGTGAACATGATAATAGTGTAGTTTGATGGCTTTAAAGATGTCTTGTTGATCATGATAGTACCAGTATGAACACATAATGAAATTGCAAGACAATTACTAATTTAAAATATATCATCACGGTATAGAATGTAAGTAAATTGTGCCCTCAATTAGAAAGTACAATTATTATACTCATATTTGATGATGACATGTTTCATAACTCATGACTAAAATATGAATGCTATGATAGTTAATTTCTGAATCTATAGAATGTTAAATTTAGATGCAACCCATAAGCTGATTTAGATCAAGTGATCACTCTAAGACAAACAATATTACTTAGAAAAATAAAAAATAATCTAGCCTAATTATGATCAAATGTGACTATTTTAAAATATATAAATTTCTTTAATGCAAGATCTTAGTTGTAACATTGGTGGTGTTTTTAAGGCATTTCCTTCTTAGTCATGCATTAATATCTTCAATCTTTATTTTACTTTGCACTAAAAATTTTTTTACATATAATTGTCCATGACTAAAAACAAATCTAGGCAAATATAAGCCAAATAATTTGTAAGGATTGACCTTGAGATTTATTGATGATCATATCATAAGAGGAAATTAGAGGAAATTGTCTCCTAATAAGCTTAAATGGCCATGGAGATTGGGAAGGGAATAAAGATATTTAAGGAATGTATATCAAATTCCCAATGTTCTTCCTGACATGACCTTGGTCTCAATGACATGATTCGCAAGTTGTGTGACTATTAATCTAGTCTCATTGCAAAGGCCTTCATGTTGATCAAGATTCCTCAACAACATGATAGGAGTGCCACTTTTTAGATTGATTCTATGCCTTCAAAGTGTTGAGGAATTCAAGAGTAATCGTCTCTAGAGGTGTATTTTCAACTGTGTCAAACATATCAACTGAATCAAAACTAAGATATCTTGTTTCGTCACTAGGAATCAAGATATAATATAATCATTGATCTAATCAATGATTTCAATATTTGATGTTAGGATTGCTCTTGATTGCATGAAATTTGGATTGGCATATTCATGGGTTAAATTTGGATAAGTATTCTCAACAATGGCATGTATAGGATCATTGTAGTCAGTAATGAGAATTCATCAGGAATCTCTATTTCTACATATCTATCATTATGAACATAAATTTTTCCATCACCTACTTGGAGCAACCAATCAGAAAATTGCTTTAATTCTTGTACATTTGTATTTACTTTGGAAATGCATGTTTACTGTTAGTTTCAAAACCTGACAATATTCCCACAAGTATAAGGAGTTGATAGTAGCATTGATAATATCTAATCGGCTTCCTCTAGGAATAACTGGCTAGCATTGATAATATCTAATCGGCTTCCTCTAGGAATAACTGGCAGAAGTTAAGTCCACCAAATACAACAACGTTGCCTCCTAAAAGGGAATCACCGTGAGGAGAAAAACTGATGATGTCTTTGAGGGTTTTGTCCAATGCTTCAAAGCAAAACTTATGCGCCATTGGAGCCTCATCCCAAATAATTAACTTGGTCACCTTGAAAAGTTCAACAAGTTCACCACCTTGATGAATATTATAGGTGGAGTTTTGCAAAGAAGAAAAAGGAATGACAAACATGGAATGTGTAGTTCTCCTGCCAAGCAATAATAAAGATATTATATCACTCAATGCTACTACCAATATAATATCACCTCGTGAACACAATGTAGAGGCTAAAGTTCTCCACATAAAAGTTTTGTATGTTCCTCTATAGCCATAAACAAAGAATATTTGACCATTTTCTAGATTGATAGCATTAATAATTGTATCATATATACCCTTTTGCTAAGCTATATTAGTCAAATCAATGTAGAAAAATAAGTTTTTTTTTCAAAGAAATAAAAGTAGTAAATAAGATGTGTAAATAAAATATGTATTTAATAAAAATGGTCTTAGTAAGGTTGTAGTGTTATCTGTTAAAGAAACAAACAAAGATTGAAACTTAGTGTGCAATTTGTCTTTGTTATAATTTTTGCATATATCAATCTATTTCCAACTAGCTTTATTCTGTCTCCACTTATGAAAGGTTATATTGTTAAATATTTTCCTTTTTTTAATTCATAATTTTTGCACACAACATAACTTCTTGGAGTTTTTTTTGAAGAAGCGTGCTATGTTAAGGTATGATTCATCTCTTTGCTATATAATGTTAAGGTATGCTAACTTGGCAAGGTTGTTAGGAAATTGCATTTAGTTTCATTACAATTTAACAAATAAATATCTAATGATTGGTGGACTTTCCAAAGTATCATTGAACTTGAATTAAGGAAAAAGAATCCTCAGCAACTTCCTAATTGTAGTTTCATATGCAAACTTCCTAATTACAGTTTCATATGCATATTTTGAAGTTATATTAGACAATGTATCGAATTTTGATTTGATTTATTATTTACATAGTTTTTCATCTTGTTAGTCCTGCATGCGAAGCATAAACAATCAATTCTATACTTACCAAATATTTTGGATTGTAATGCGAAGAGTTTTACTCAGAGAAATAGAGGGAACATCTATCACACGTGTCAAATTAGAAAAAATACTTCATGAATATTCTACCATAATAGGTATTGAAGAATTAGTGCATGAAATTTTAATGAATTTGAAAGAAATTGTATTTCTACCATGAGTTAATCTCAAATATTTTTAAAACATACATACATACATACATACATATATATATATATATATATATATATATATATATATATATATATATATATATGATTTGATTTCTCTCCCCCTTACAAAAGCTTGGTGAGTTTGAAAATACCCTTTGATCTATATATGTTAAATATAAGTTTTGTATTTTTTCCATGTATAAACAAAAAAGCAAGGTGACTAGGTGAATGTTAAATTCACATTCATTGTGAATTTGGTTAAGCTAAATGATATATACAAACACACACCACAAAATATATAAAATAAATGTAGACTTGTTTAAAATGGTTATATTATATTAGTTCATATATATTTTTGTCCAACTTACTATTGCACCTTGAGAAGCATGGCCAATAAGTTCCCGTTCCAGCATGATCCTAGCGACACAGGGGATGGAAAGCATCCAATAGTAATTTCAACATGGTTAATATTTTTGTCCATTAACTATTAAAATTCACGCCACACATCCAATAATGGAAAGCATCCTTCAACTTATCCAATAATGGTACAGAGGGTGTGCCTCAACACGTGCAATTTGATGCCATAAAAGTTCATATTCAGATATCTAATAATACAAAGATTAGGCTATTAAAACATTTGAAAAACAACTCATATCTAAAATTCAGATTACAAGCCCTGAAAATAGAATAGGATTACCAAACATTAAAAAAAAGGAATTTGCCACAACTCAGAAAAATAATCGTGATAACACCAATGCTGCTTCAAAAAAAATGAATTTAATAATTTATTTGATTGAATTTAAATACAAGAGAAGGAAAAGAAAAAATTCACTTCCTCTTACGGTAAATTCCTCCTTACTTAATTTCATCAATTCACGCTAATTAGAAAAAAAGTCTCAATTTCTAGGGTTCACACTCAATACAAGAACATATGAATTTCACATTGAGACATCAATTGATCCGTCAAACATAATTAATTCACGAATAAAGGCATAAGAACAAAATTGAATTTCATAAAACAACCCAAAATTTATCCTCTAGAGATCCCTACACATGTTCATTCTAATCCTCAGGCGTGAGTAATTCATCCTTTACCTCAATGTAGTCGCCCAAGCATTCTCCGTTAGCAATAGTGGCATTTTCGGTGCTCTCTAGAGCTCCTCCTCCGGTTGCTTTGTTAGGGTTCTTGAGCATCAGAGAAAAAGAAATAGAGAACATAGAAAATGCTTTGTAAAACTGCTCTTAGGGTTAAAAGCTCATTTATATAGCGAGAAATCTAATGACTTAATTCTTATTCCTATCTTTTTTAGTTTATTTTATTAATCATAAAAAAATACTCTCTTTTTATTTTCTAAAAACTCATTTATTATTTTTTCCAAACCTCTATTTTTATTTAAATAAAAACTCATTTATTTTAATTAAAAACCCTTTCAATTAATTTTTACAAAAAAGAAAACGTGTTGTTACATATATGTCATTGATGGATAATCTTTTAAACTTTTTCTGTTAGATTGCAATAAAGCCTCAATATGCAAAAGAGCAAGATTTTTCAACTCAACATCATCTAATTATAGATCTACAATTCAATAAAAGAAATTAAGTAAAGGTAGAATAAAAATGCAAAATAGAATATTTGTTTTGTGAAGTAACATATTTATACAAACAAAGAAATAATCACCATGTTTGTTAGATAGTCATCTATGCTCATGAAAAATATGATCCACTAAATATTCTCATGTTTGCTCCCACACATGCTCAAGCCTATTTATGCTATTAAAGATAAGCATTGTAACAAATAGCTTCCTTAAATAATAGTCTGATCCTCAATTGCTAGCTTATTTGATAACATTAATGTATTCTTTATCATCATGCAAAAATCTCATTGCAAAGCATGCATCCCAAAAAGCAAAATAAAGTGTTCCAACAACAGTTCTACTATCCTCAAAGCTACATGGTCTTTTGGCAACAAAGAGCATCACCCTTAAATAAAAGAGATCATGGTGGTGGGAGGTACCTAATGCAGTCTCCCAATAGTGTAACCTTGTTTCCTCAATTGCCAGCATCTTTTGGAAGGTATAGAGATAAATTTTGAGACAAACTGTGTGTAGGTCCGATTTCTACTTTTACTATATAGTTTGTTAGCTTGCAACCAAGATGTAAGCATTGACTCTTTAATAGTTGGCTTATAAAGCAATGAATCCATATCCTCAAAATAACCAAATAGAACAAATTATTCTTCGAGGAGATGAAAGTATAATCTTTTAATTTTTGGTGTTCTTCCTTGGATTGGAAAAACAAAGATTCTCCAATAGGCATCACATGGTGAAATGTACCTACAATCCATGTATTGTTTCACTTCATCTCTAGATTGCATTTCAAAATCATCAACATTCTCTGCAGGTACAATGGCTATTGTAATCCTATCATAGCCCTTATTGATGTACTTGAATAAGTACTTTGGTTGCATCATTCAATATTAAGATGAGTTATGTACCTTACCAACAACTGTGGACTATAAGGGACCACATAGCAATTGTCAAGAGATATGCCATCTTTTCACAACATTTCCATTATCTCTTCTTTTATACAAAGGGTAACCATCCTAGTCCATAATGGTGTATGTCTAAAATTTCTTTAGGAAAAACCTAGAGCAACAACAATCTTTCATGCATGGTGATGCTCTATTGGCTATCCCACAAGGACCATACACCATATGATTTTTTACATATTCATACAATTCTAGATCTTCCTTTTGATTGGGTATCTCAACTGAGATGATTTTATCAATATTTGTAGGAGATGGATACTTGTTGGAAGTATATAGGAATACAAAGATATGGACATGAGGCAAACTCCTTTTTTGGAACTTTATTATGTAGATATATGTATGTAGGAAATGAAGTTCATTATATATCACTTTGTATTTATAATTATATAGGTTGAAGGCAATAATAATAGAAAAAATAATTCAAACAACTAAAAAATTTGACTTAAATGCAAGGACTTTGCCAAATATTTTATTCTTCTTCAAGTCCATGAGAAGTTGGTCTAGTTTTTATTTTGAACACTACGGAGATAACATATAGTCAACCAGAAGTATTCAAATTCATAGGACTCAAGAATATTTGTATTTCTAGCCATTGGGGGGATTACATGCAAAAGTCAAGAACAAATATGGAAAACCAACATAACTGCATATTAACATACCATCAAAGTATTGTTAATCCATATACCTTTGTCTACCAACAAAGATGAAGGCAATATAACTTGTTTTCCTAGATTTGATGACTGAGATTGATTTTAGTCCTGAGAATTGTTCAAATTGTTATATTTATCTACCTTAACTGCTATATTGATGGTGGCAAATTATTGTATAATTCACAGTTCACAACATAAGTATTGTCACATCAAGTATTAACCACACACTTATTCACAACCAAATTTCATGTCCACAATTTTAACATATTACAACGTCACAATCCATCATCACATGTTTACGTATATCTCACAAATCAACGCATGTTCAACTTTGCACTTATACTCAATTCCAATAACAATGTTATGATCTCAAAGCAGTATGTTATTCACGATTCATCACATATTCAATTTATCACTTAGGCACAATTTTAATCACAATTTCATAATCTCAATGTAACAATTTATCATGTCAATCTAGAAAATCTTGTCCAAAGTACAAATAATTTATACAAAAATGTTTCTCACAACATGGGAAGTAAAACCCCTCAAACAATTTCACACAATCATATCAAAATCAATGAATTGAAATCCTAGGTTAAAAACACGAAAACACCAAGAACACTCAATTTTATCAACCAATTTGCATCAGGACATCAATTGGTCTGTCAAATACAACAATATTGTATTTATAATCATAAAGGAAAAATTATAATTCAATAAACATTCCAAAATAAATCCCAATTTGATCCCCTAAGGATCCCTACACATGTTCATTCTAACCCCAATTGTGATAAACTCATCTCTTACCTCTAAGCGGGCTCATGTGTGTAGTCTGTCAGTGATAGTAGCATCTCTAGTAGTTTCCTAAGATTCCTCAACCTTTTCCTCTGTTTGCTTTGTTAGGGTTTCCAAGCTTTAGAGAGAAGAGGAAGAGATTGTAGCCTCCATTTTACTGTCACGTGTGAGACTAATTTCTCTCTGCAAAAACATTATTTCGCAAGTCCCAATGGTGCAAGTGTGCGAAAATGGGTTCCAAAGGTGGTGTCCAAATTTCACAAAGATCCAACGCTTGAAGATTCCGGGATCGTAGTTTTACTGCGACAGGTTTTAGGTGTCTGTGGGAAACAAAAAAGCTCAGTGCGAGGGACATTTCTTTCACCATAAATGATGTAAGCTCCATTGGAGCTTGTAGGCCTAGGATCTTCTTCATCAATGGATTCCTTTGCTTCTTGGAAGATGAATGGCAGTGGAATGGAGAAGGAAGAGAGAGAGGAGATGCCACTTCAAGAAGAAGATGAGTCTAGAAGAAGCTCACCACCATAGGAGGCCATGGATAAGAGCTTGGAGGAAGAAGGAGATGAATGAAGGGAGAGGAAGAGAAGGGCACGAAATTTTGTGCTCTAAAAGAGCTTTGAAATCTAAAGTTTAATTTTCAAATCATCAAAGTTGAAAAAAATGCACACACATGACCTCTATTTATAGCCTAAGTGTCACACAAAATTGGAGGGAAATTTGAATTTCAATTCAAATTTCACTTGAATTTGAAATTGAATTTGTGGAGCCAAACTTTGGAGCCAAAATCTCACTAATTATGATTAGTGAATTTTAGTTATGATTCAACCCACTAATCCAAGATCAATTCCAAGATTCTCCACTAAGTGTGTTTAGGTGTCATGAGGCATGTAAAGCATGAAGGACATGCACAAAGTGTGACTATATGATGTGACAATGGGGTGTAGTAAGCAAATGCTCACCTCCCCTTCTAAAATTTAATTGGATTGGGCTTCTACCAATTCAATTAAATTTTATTTCCCAACACACACATCAAATATTCACTTAGTGCATGTGAAATTACAAAACTACCCTAATACAAAAACTAGTCTAGGTGCCCTAAAATACAAGAGCTAAAAAATCCTATATTTCTAGGGTACCCTTCCTACATTATGGAGCCCTAAATACAAGGATCAAATATAATGACATCCTAATCTAACATGTACAAAGATAATTGGACTCAACCTTGGCCCATGGGCTCAAAAATCTACCCTGAGGTTCATGAGAACCCTAGGGCCTTCTTCAACAGCTCTAGCCCAATCCTCTTGGAGCCTCTTGCTCATGGCTCTAGTGACTGGTCCCTTCCTAGGGAGGATTGCATCAATAAACAATATGTTGAAAATCCCAATAGTGGGTGTGGGCAAAAATAACATCCAAATCATGCGTTCAAATTTCATGATGATCCAACAGTTAACGAGTCTAGAATCGTTGTTTTACTAAGATAAGTTTGAGTGTATGCTGGAAAAAGATAGGGTTTTGGGAAAGGAAGAAGGGGAAACAGATTTGAGAGGAAGAGAGAACGTAGAAACCAGAGTGACCTATTACGTCTCTATTTATAGTTAGGGTACTCTGGACCTTTTATTTACTCTATTTTTATTTATTTATTTATTTTATAAAAATGAACTCTATTTTATTTCCTATCAACTGAATAAATAAAATACCATTTTTATTTTCCTTCAAACCATTATTTTAATAAATTTATTTCTCCTTATTTATTTAATTATAAAAACCTCATCATTTTTCTAAAACTCTATTTATTTTTAAATAAAAATCCTTTTTAATTTACCTTACGAAAAATGTGATGTTACAATCATCATCATTTGTCATTAATCATAGTCAATGCCATATTTATAATAGGTAGCTTGATAAACAAAATTTCCTAAAGCTAGTTATAAGATACAAATTTGTATCCAAATTATAGATATATAAGATGTCACCTTCAAACATATTCTTTGAATTGGTACAGTGCAATTCTAAATGTTGTTGTGATACAAATTGGTTGTCTCTAATGACATGTGTACATGGTCTCAAAGGACTTCTCATTGTAGAAGTAGAAGGACCTGCCTCAGCATGCAGATTTCTTTGGTTTTTTTCATTTTCTCCAGTAGCTTGATCTCCACAATGGTGAGGAGTAGAGCTTGTGTCAACAGACTTGTTGATTGGATTAACACACAGGCTTGCTACGTCAATCATGTTCTTTCTCTTTATATTTTGTAAGTCGGAGTTGCTTGGCTGGGTATGTGTATTTTAAGATGGACTGTCCATGTTGATTGTTATAAGCATTATTGTTGACAATGAATGATGTTATATCAGATAAGGGGCTGGTATTGAAGCTTTGACTTCTAATATGTATACCACATCACAATTGTGTGTTGAGATTGGAATTAGAGTGCACTGGGAATGAAAATTGTGACAAACATAAGTCTTCCCACAATTGAAAAAGAAGTTTAACAATTAATAAGTTAAATAAATACCAGTTATGAGATTCTTTGAAAGTTGTTCATTTTCTTTGGCAAAACATGTTCTATTATTTCTTCTTACCCGCAACACTAATTTTTTCTTTAATCGCATGTTTGCTAATGTTGAATTGTTGTTTGGCTCTTTGTCCATTTTGTTGTAATATATACAAAGCAACAACTGATCAAAGACGGACATAGCAAAGACAAAGAAATTGTAGTGACAATAAATAAATTACATTTAAGAGGTAAAAGGTCCCAATCATTCAAACATTTAATAACAACACTAAAATCGAGTCTAAAAAAACAATATACCAGAGAGGCTCATAAAGAAAGAGATAAAACCATTTTCTAATTTCTCTCATCTTAGGATTCTAAAGTATCGCTTGGACAAACTGAAATTTTCAATTTGCATTCACTCTCTCACTCTACTTGCTAAATTGAAAGCAAAAGCACAAAACATTTATACAAACATGTGAAATGCATGAGGAAAGATACACTAAGAAAACACAACTTACATCCTGAATTAGTTTTAATAACTCAAATGCATTGGCTCATAAATAGATAAATTCCTACAATATAACATCATTCATTTTACTTTTTTCTCAATTCATTTTCCCTCTTTTTCTCCTAATGCCAAACAGCTCGAGTTCCCCATTTCTGTTTTAGTTAACAAAATTTGTCAAGCATATCTTGAATCCCAACACATATAAGCATTAAAATTAGTTATGTTCCTTGTTATGATAAAGGCATTTACATAGCAATAATATAGATTACTTGAAAAGAGGAAGAAAATCATTTAAAAAAAATCAAGTTTGTAGTTAATCTATTTGTGTTACAAAAACAAGTATCCCTCAATTTAATATGCATTTTTTTCTTCAGAAAATCTACTTACTTGGATGTAGTTCCCAAAATACACGTGCAGATGAGCTTAGCATATTATCCACTGCAACTTCCCATGGAATTATATATGTTTTGCCAAAGAATGGGAAGCTAGCAATGGTTCTAGACTAGGGAAGAACACAGGCATATGATGGCAGGATTAAGAAAGTAGAAAATTAGAATGGAGATGCAATAAAATATAATATCACTTTTGGTTTAGTTTTATTATTATATTGTTAGGTGGTAGTAATTATATTTGATAGAGATCACGTGTTTATGCTATAGAAAAATCTTCAAGATGAATGTGTGCTAGTAATAACAAAAATGAGTAAAATTTAGTGAATTTTCTCTTGGATTAAAAGAAGTCATCAACATTGCATTCAGTCTTTTTTTAAGAAATAAAAATGAAAGTTTATAGTCATTGTAATTTTGTAGTAGTCTCTAATAAATGTTATTTTTTTATCCCTATTGAATTTTGTTTATTTGTTATTACTTATTAGTCCCTTATAAGTATCATTCAAAGGAACTAATATTGACTATTGAAAAACTTATTAAGGACCAAGGTGATAAAATTCTTTATTTATCAAGTACTAAAACTAAAAATCAAGGATAGCAAAATAAATGTTGTTTTTTAGGGATGCACCTAATTTAACAAAAGCCTAAAACATATTTTAGCCTATGAGAGATATATGAATAACATTTCTATTTGAGAAAATTGTTAATCAAAGTAATTAAAGAGTTCATAAGGGAAATATATAAATTTGTGACATGTAATTTTGTTTATTTGTAATTACTCCTTATTAAGTATTTTTCAAAAGAAATAATATGAAGAGGAAAAAATGATTACTATCAAGATGATAAATTTGTTTCTTTATCAGAGACCAAAACAAAATAGCAAGGATAAAAAATTCTTTTTATTTTATTTTTTTAGGGACTTAGCTTAATTTTTTATTTGATGTAACAATAAGAATGCCTAATTTAACACGAGGCTAAAACATTTTAGCCTATCAAAGATATACAGATAACATTTCTATTTCAAAATATTGTTAATCAATGTAGTTAAAATGTTCACAGACCAAATATATAAGTTTGTGATATTCAAAACAAATGAAACTAAAATAACATGATTCTTATTTCCAATATATTCAGATTTATAAAAAATATTGATGTATATTTAATTGAATTTATGCAGTGTTGCGTAGATTGGAACTACATATTGTTCTTCATTTCCATAAACTCAGGGGTATCAAGATTGGAAACCACATTAGTGATTGTTGCTAAATTCTCAATCACTACATCACGTACAGGAAACAGTTGATAAAAGTTACGATTTTCTTATACATAAGAGGAAAATAATATAGTGAAAGAACTAACCAAACATAATAGTATCATAAGTTTGATCTTTGCGTATTGGATTACTTACATAGGAATAGATCAATTAGTGTTCTCAAAGAATCCCTTGATAGTGTTAACATATTCATTAAATAAAGCGCATTATATTGAACCCCTAAGTTTCACAAATTATGGACAAAGTCATCAAAACACAAATAATAGAAACTATGAAACCCTAACTTCCAATCTGAATCTGTGAAATAAAACAAAATTGATCATATTTGTAGGTAAAGAAGACAATTTTATTTTCTTTTGAAGTTAATTTTCATCATATTCTTTATCAAAGTTGCACCTTAACATATCCATACACATGCATTTTCACAAGATTGGGTACAAAATATCCTGCAAAATATAAATATTTTTTTATTTCCAAAAAAGTAAAACTATTTTACAAAATAAGATAAGATATTTCATATACATTTAATGTAATATTAACTATAGATTTAATGAATGTAAAAGAGATACAATATATATCATTGATCATATTTGTAGGTAAAAACAAAATTCTTTAATGTTTTTTGAAGTTAATTGTCATCATATCCTTTATCCTAGTTCCATCTTAATATATCCATAAACATACAAACTCACAAGAATTGGATACAAAATGTCTTGCAGAATATAAATACATTATTTCCAAAAAAGAAAATAAAATTCTTACAAAATATGGTAGTATTTCATATAGATTTCATCTTATATTACCTATGGATTTAAAGTATATAAAAGAGATACAATGTATATCATTGATCACCTAAACATTGAATTTTCATTCCTACACTCTTAGCAAATGAATGGAAGTGTGGTGTCTCCAGCTTTTCTATTACATTTGGACAACCTTCATAGCTCCATCCATTGGCTACCAACAACTTTTTAGTGGTTGCAACTGTAACACAATATCCTTCCTGTTAAATTAAAAAATAAAATTGTCAATAACAAAACCACAAATGTAGATAAGTGATTTGATTAATACTTATTAAGTTGACAACAACCTTTTTCATGTCACTAAGCTTAGTTAAATGTTTGACTTGAGCATTTTGAAGAATCTTGTCTTATAAATTGATATGAGAGCTTTGGGATAGTTGAACAATTTTCTGATTGCATGAAACCACAATATTCTAACTTGAATCCAAACTACATATAAAGATAGAACATAATGACGATTACATTGTACTAAGTGATAATGCATCATATCAATTAACAAATATCTTTTTTTGAAAAATCCTCAATCTCTTTGATGACTTCATTAAGGAGCAACCTTGAAGTATACTTAGTGTTCTGAATGCAGATAGGATAGTTTCCTAATTATAGATTAATATGAACAAGTATCAAATATATATTTGTAAAAAAAAAAAGGCTACAATTGAATATAAAATAGATTATAGTAAATTCATGGTAACAAACCATTAATTTCTTTAATCTTTGCCAACTGTATAAAATCACCATTGACCCATTTTCATTTTGACTCATATCCATGTAGGCTTT
The DNA here is from genome assembly GCF_000004515.6 of Glycine max. Classification (NCBI taxonomy): domain Eukaryota; kingdom Viridiplantae; phylum Streptophyta; class Magnoliopsida; order Fabales; family Fabaceae; genus Glycine; species Glycine max. The sequence continues at coordinate 24,113,662 of NC_038251.2, read as the reverse complement.
CAATTAGATTGCAAAAGCTCCCCACAAATTGCATAGGAGTGTACTAACCCTGGTACCATAAAAAAATGAGACTTTGAAACATTTAGAGTAAAAACATTTTTAATATAATAAGTTGACCTTCGTTTGCCTTTCATTCCTGAGAGTTATCACAACAATCTTTGGGTCATTCTCAAGTTGTCACTACTCTATGTCAATTAACTCACTAATGATATATGATAATTTGAAACATGGATGCAAGGAGATTAAAAATAAAAGTCTTGAAATTCAAAGTAATTTATGTTGAAGAAAAGGTATTCTAATATTAGTGAAAGATATACTAATGAATCAATTATGTATTAAAATATCAGCACAAGCTTTTCCATTCATAATTGCCTCAAATTGAGTGAAATGATAGACATTCTAGGGTATGTATAGTATATCTTGTTCCTTGACAATAGTTGCTTTGGCAAAACATAAGATGTAACAATGATTTAATGCTCTAAATTTGCTAGTGTACTTCTTTACTTCAAAGTTTTGCACAATATAAGTCTAGCCCTGTTTCAACTAGCCTAACCGTTTTTAGTGTTTATATTCTTCATAGCTGCAACTATTTTATCCCCCTACAACACCAACCAACACAACAAACATAGCACATTCACAAGTAACCGATCACAAATATAGAAACTAGAATTAAAAAGACATGTTACCTTTTTGTCCAAAAAGATCATTTTAACTATATGCTTTTGAGACCATAATCTTGTCTAAATATTTGTTATCCTCACATCCATTTTCCAGGTCTCTCTAGAGTCATTGATCTCTTCAATGGTGTTTACTTTACGCGACATTCTTTGATTTTCCATCCAAAATGAAAAACACATATATAAGTATTATTGTGGCGATTAAGACCAAAATAATGGTATTAATGTGACACCCTCTACCCCTCATCTATATACTAACAAAGGAATAAAAATTCAAATATTAATTAAAAGTATTTTTTTAAAAACATTTTTAAATACAAGCCTTTCAAAGGGATAAAAGGTTCACAATCACTTCCTTCTACATCATTTTTAAACTTGTCCAAATAAATAATAAAGTCATCGGCTCAAACAAGGTCGTCTGAGACTTCATAGAATTAATATAAACCCTATACCCCAATGTCACATCCTATCAGAGCGTTGTGTCTCGATGTCCTTCAGCATAATATTCCTTAACGCAGTTCACCTAGTCATCTGCTCCCCCGAACACAAAGTTCAAGATCATCACAGGATCCAAACACAAACAACAAACCGGGAGTGAGTTATCACATTCCTAACTAATAGAGAAACAAGACAACATATAGTAGCCAAACACAATTTACTTAGCATATCTCACATTATTTCATCACTTTGTCATTCAAAATTCACTTTTCAATCATCAATCAAAACTTTCAATCATCAATCACAATACACAAGAATCACACACTCCGATCAAGACATAATAACACATCAATTTCATAATGAACAATTAACAAGCGTATGAGACAGTTATGCTAAGACTCAAGCCTATATGCAATGTGGTACCATGTCAGTGAAAAACCACCCTGGGGCGCTTAGGAGTACATAACAAGACACACCACACAATGGGTTTGTCAGGTCACTCTCACTAAGTAAGATCATAGGGAGACCAGTCAGGGTCACGATGTTTTGCGAGAATGCTCCAACCATATGGGATCAACATAGGCTTAAAGGAGCACTCAAACCCAGTGACCCCCAAGGCCTACACTCCGAAGAGTCCGTCAGGGTCTCTCCCTCCTGATTCAAGTCCAACCCCTAAAATCATTTTAGCACACAGACACTGCTCGTGAATTATACAATACCCACGACCTCACACTCGTGTTTTAAACACGTACAACATATTGAGCTACAATTTAACACTGGTTCCTAAATAGGAAACCTACATTTTCTCTTTAACACTGCGCATTAACGCTTTTCTCAAGATAACACTGATCGGGTTATTGTACAATTCATAGCTTACAACACAAGTAATTTCATATCAAGTGTTAACTACACACTTATCCACAACTAGAACTCATTCACAATTTCACATATTTACACGTATCTCACAAATTAACACATGTTGAACTTTACACTTATACTCAATCTCAATAACAAGATTATAATCTCAAAGCAACATGTTCTTCTACAATTCATCACATACTCACAATTTGAATCATCATTTCATATCCTCAATATAACAATTTATATAAAAGACTATCACAACATTAGGACTAAAACCCCTTAAATAATATTACACAATTATATCAAAATCATAGGTCGAAATATACAAATATCAAGAGCACAATTTATCAAGCAATTTTCATTAGAACATCAATATTTTATTTATAATCATAAAGGAAAAATTGCAATTTAATAAACATCTCAAAATAAAATCCCAATTTAATCCTCTAAGGATCCCTACACATGTTCTCACTAATCCCCAACTCTGTGAATAACTCATCCCTTACCTCTGAGCGGACTCACGTGTCTTCAGCCAGCGATAGCAACATCTCTAACGGTTCCCGAAAATTCTTTCAATTATTCCTCCGACTGCTCCGATAGAATTCCCAAACGTCGGAGAGACGGAGAAGAGATTGAAACCTCCACTTGTACTGTCTTCATGCGATTCCTTTTTTTCCCTCCACGAATATTATCTCGCAAATTCCAACGGTGGAAGCGTGCGGAATTGAATTTCTAACAACATATCCAAATTTCATGAAAATCCAACGGCTAACGAAACCGGGATCGTAGTTTTACCGAGACAGTTTAGGGTTTCTGCGGGAAATTAAAATGCTACAATGCGAAGGGTTTTCCTCTAAGCTCCGATATGATTTTGAAATTCCAACGGTGAGAATGTTCGGAATTGGGTTGTGAACATGATAATCAAATTTCACGACGATCCAACGGTGAACGGATTCGAGATCGTCATTTTTCTGAGACTGGTTTGGTGGGCTGCGGGAAAAAGAAAGGATTTTGAGAGGAGAATGAGAAAAACGAAAATGAGGCCAAAAGGAGGCAGCTGACTTAACATAACTATTTATACCTAGGGTACTCAGCCTATTGTTTGCTCTATATTTATTTATTTATTTATTTTTACTAAAAAGCTTTTTTTTTAAAATTTATTTACGAAAAAATTGGGATGTTACAATTAAGAACACATCAGCTAATACATATGCTATGAAATACACTAATTAACCATAAACAAAAGCACAAACATAAAAAAAGCAATTAAGAATAGAATGCACAAACAAAAAAAATGATTAAGAGAAGGCTTTGTTTCTCTCTTTCTCGTTTCCGTGTTGACTTTTTTTAGTGATGGCCAAAAACAAAAGCCATATAGAAAGTCATTAAAAAAAAGGCAACAAATTAAAGAGATATGCACAAACTTAAAAAATTGTTAAATTTCCAAAAAATGTCCAAACAGTAAAAAGCGATTATGAGAAAAGCCATACAAAAAGGTATTAAAAAAACTTTCTCTCTCTCTCTCTTTCTCTCTCTCTTCTGTTATGATTTTTTGTATTAACCATAAACCAAAGGGTTAAATAAGTTTTTAGTCAATAAAATTTTTCAAAATTTGATTTATAGTCCCTAAACTTTTGTTTGACTAGTCAATGTCCCTCAACTTTTTTCCATTAAGGTTTTTAGTCCCTAAACTTTTGAAAAATTTAATTTTTAATCCTCGAAATCTCATTAAATAAATAAAAATAACGAGTTCAAACTTTTGTTCAAGGACTAAAAACTGAAATTTCTAAAAGTTTAGGGGCCTTCACCAGTCAAGCAAAAGTTTAGAGACTAAAAATCTTAATGGAAAAAAGTTGAGAGACCTTAACAAGTCAAACAAAAGTTTAGGCCCCGTTTGGGGTGGTTGCAAGTTTTTAGTTTCTGGTTTCAAAATATAATTTTCCAAACACAATATGTTTGGAAAAATTGGGGTTAAAATGGTTTTTACTCCAATTTCAAAACACTTTAACATCAATTTTCAAAATAAAAAAAGATGGTTTTCATCAATAATGTTTTACGTTTTTAACAAATGGTACCCTTATCCCTCCTCCTCTTTATAGTTGCAACCCCAACCATCCTTCCTCTTCTTTACTGTAGCTCAGGCCATCCTTGTAGATTCATCGTTTGCCATAATGAACCATCACCAGCCACCCCTGTAGCACCTACCACCCTTGCATCCACTGTTGGATGCAGTGATTGAGTCGATTCTCATCTTCAACAATCTTCAGTCCTTCTGATTGATGCAAGCATTGCTCTTCGTCTGCTTCAAAACTTTTATCATCTTACCCTCTGCTTCATCCTTTGTGTAATTCATTGATTAAAAAAGTTTTTTATGTTCTTCAAGCTTGTTCATGAAGAGAAGGAAAAATGGCATAATGCGACTTTCACATTTTTATTGTTGAATGATTCAATCAAGAAACCCATTATTTTTTTCCTAAACTTCCCTTTGAAATCTCAAAACCTAAAACCACCAATTTTTTGCATTGGGGTAGTAGAAACAAAGGAGCAAGACATATTAGGATATTTTGTTTGTTTGATTTCTAAATTTATTACTATGCTTGAGTGGTGTCCGAAAATTTTGATTTTTATGTGCATCCTCTATAATTGATTAAGTACTGTAATTTATTTTATTATAGTGATAATTTTTCCTTGGGATTGATTGTTTGTGTGGAATGAGAGAGGCTGAGGTGAGTACAAGGTTGTTGCTGTCAAATGAATAGAGGTGGTACTGGTGAGAAAGATTCACAACAACGTTTTAAAATTTGAAACCAAAATAGCAAAACTGAAAATTAGTTTTGATTTTTAAAATTTTAAAAACTAAAAACCAAAAACTATTTAAGTACCCAAAACTTAGTTAACTCTCAACAAAAGTCATACATAAAGGTATGAATAAAGCCATTAACAAAAATGACAACAAATTAAATAGATGAAGACATTCACAAACCTTGTAGAAAAGTAGTAGGAAAAAAAAAACAACAGGCCCATTTTCTACCAATAGCAAATGAGGAGAAATTTTTCCTGAAATACAAAACATCTAAAAAATACTTTATCATTTGTGAGAAGGGGAAAATCAAAATTGCATATCCCATATGAAAAAATAAAAATCCTAGGTTATTGATTACAACAATAACAAGTTGTGTATGGCATTGGAGACAGCGAGAAGATAAGCTAGCGATATGGAGAAAAAAGAAAGAAGTTGAACATCAGTTATGAGAAGGAGAACATCAAAAATGGAAATCATAGATGAATAGAAGAAAACTTTCTTACCAATTACCGTAGTATTAAAGGCTTGCATTTTGCATTGGAGAGAGCGATGACAGGAGCCAACAAGAAGGAAAAGGAATGAAAGAGGTGCATAAGGTTGTAGATGAAAGAAGGGAAAATGAGAATGACAAAAGGTAATTTTGTTTTGATTTGATTTTGGCTGAGAAATGAGTATGGGCAGTGCAGGAAATTTCATTTTGACAATAGAGAAATATCACATTTGTTGGAGTATTTCAGTGTTTTTCATAAAGAAGGCTTTGTCTCTCTCTTCCACGTAGATATTTTTTTATCAGTCTAAGGAAAGAAAATGTTTTGTATTTTTTTTGGTGCCAAAAGCCCATAGGTGAAATTGGGCAGGAATTTTTGACAAAGGATGGGTTGAATCACGGACAAGGCAAACCTTGTTTTATAAAGCAGTAGTAGAATAAAAGTACATGGGTTTAAATAGATACAACAAGAGATAAGTCTATAAGCAATACGTAAATTTTGGTGTACTTGTCATCATGGGAATTCTCCGTGGTTATAAAATATTGTAGGTTTTGATGATGCCAAAAAGAAAACGACAGAAAGGCAAAAGCAAAATAACATGAAGAATCTTCAACACGAATAAGTCAAACAATTAGAAGATTCAAGACTTACGTAAATTTTGGTGTACTTGTCATCATGGGAATTCTCCGTGGTTATAAAATGTTGTAGGTTTTGATGATGCCAAAAAGCAAACGACAGAAAGGCAAAAGCAAAATAACATGAAGAATCTTCAACACGAATAAGTCAAACAATTAGAAGATTCAAGACTTAGGTTAAATTGTTAAAAGGTTTTTCCAATAAACATATTTGGTCATTTGATTAATTTAAATCAAGTCTCCAAGTTTCTTTTAAAAGCATTAAAATTGTTTTTCAAGTTCTAGAATCAATGTAATTGATTACCAGAAGTAATTGCATAAAAGTTTTTTTGAAATTTGAAATTGCACCAAAAAGTGCGTTTTGAAGAGTTACATCTTTTGGGAATGACCCATAATAGTCTACATGAATTTTGCCTATAAATATTCATCATTTTAACACGTTTATATATATAAGAAACTTTTGAAATGATATTGTTAACAATCATTCTCAAGCATCAAGCTCTTGATAAAAAACTTGGCCAAATACACTTATTATTGAGAAACATTCCAGGGCTTAAATTTGCAACATTTCCTCTAAATCCGAGAGTGAATTATTATATTCTTCAACTAAACTTTTGAAATGGGTGAGGCATCCCTTGTAAGAACAAGAGTGTGGTATCTCTTGATTCTTAAGAGACTCAAACACAGAGGGTGAGGGATCCCAAGGTCTAAGAGTGCTTTGGTGATGTAAAGGATTTGAAAGATAGTGAAACCCTCAAGTGAGTTGCTTGAGGACTGGATATAGGCACAAGAAGTGACTGAACCAGTATAAATCGAGTTTGCAATTCTCTCTTCCTTATCTCTTTACTTTTATTGTAAATTTACTGTATTCATTTATATTGGTTGAGATCTTAATTACTTGCTTTTTCTCTTTTTAATCAAGGTTTTGATACAATATCATATTTATCATATAAAAAGGAATTAGAGTGTATTAACAAAGAAAAAGTTTATAAACTCAATTCACCCCCCCCCCCCCTTGAGTTTATTGAGACCACTTGGATAACAATCTTAATTCATAAGAGCTTTAAAAAATTTGATGCGCTTAAAATAAGAGCTCATAAAACTCAAGACAAGAACTTTTTTGAGAAAAACACTTTTACCCTTGAATAATTAAAGTACTTGACCTTAGTCAATTTAAATTGTTAAGTTTGGGTGATCCATTGTCACAACTAGACAACTTATCCTTCTCATGATTTTGATTATTACAAAGATATAAATTATTAATGGACTAATGGATTATTTTATAGTGAGCAGGACTTACTACATAAGAGCACACTTGGTATTCATCCTCTATACTAAAGCTCTTATTATTATGTGTTCATTCACAATTGGAAAACTATTTTTATTAAGATTAACATTCAGTGTCCAACACTCTATTATAAACTAGCGTCCACTCTTTTGTGAAAACCAATGTCTATACATTGTGTTCCTTTTACTCATGTCCATTGGACTTACTTTCATAAATGGTTTTCTATTGAGTGTAAGTGATGTCCATTCACATATTGGTCTCATGTTAGCCAAAAAGGAAAGTGAACAAACTTAACTTTAGTAAATTCATTTTGCCTCTCTTATTTTGAATTACTAACATTTGAATTTTGAATAAGTAAGGAAAGAATAGAAGGGAATAGAAGAATTCACTAGAATATTTCTCAAAGGTTGTTATTGCTAAATAGATGCAATTGTTTGTAATTTCATTATTTCTCTCTTCACAAGAGCGTGACACGTAGCATTGCCTCCAGCTATGAGACAATGGTCAAATTAGAGACAAGTGATAATCCCATAATGGATACTTTTAGTGAAGTCTATAAAAGACAACCAAGTCTTTTCTATCAAATACAAGAAAGTGAAGAGAAATACGAGAAAAAGCATTTGAAGTGATTTCTGTCAAACCAATGGACGATACATTATTGTGATTAATTAGTTCATCCTTTGCATAACAAAGTTATTCATTTGTATTTGGGTTTAAGTGTTTATCCACTCTATTAAATTATTTGAATCTGTGTATTCATTTAAACATTATTTGTTTGTGAAAGCCAAAAGTGTCTTAGTGTTAAACAATACTTATGTGTCTTAGATTCAGAAAGAGTCTAAGAATGTGCCAGTAGTAGCCTAGAGAATACTGTTGTAGCCAAGAGTGGTAGGACAAAATACTTGTTTGTAATCAAGTTTTGATTAGTAGAACCTGTCATACCCTAATTTCGTCCGGGGACCATCCGTTGTTGGGATGCGACCCTCGTTTGACCACTTCAAGGTATTTGGCACCCATCGCTAAGCAATTTGTGAAGTTCCGAGACTTGCCGGAAGCCAAAAGAAAAGCGTCGTAGCACAATCCGTGAAGTTCCGTGACATGCCAGAAATTAAAAGGAAGTGTTAGTGCGCAATCCGTAAAGTTCCGTAACGTTCCGGAAGGCAAAAAAGGGATGATTACGTAATCCATAAAGTTCCGCAACATTACGGAAAGAAAACAAGTATCGTTATGAAATTCGCAAGTTTCCGTAACTTTACGGAAAAAGAATCACCAAAAAAAGGGCAGGGGTGTATTTAGTAAAAATGGGGGTTCAAATAGCTACTAGGCCTACTTGGACCTTCCAGGATGTTCCTCTAGAAGGCGGTTGCTTTTGGAGGAAGCAACCTAGCTCGCCTGGGCGAGCTGGGTGGCAAGCATCTTCTTCCTTTTCCTATAAATAGGGGAAGGAGGGAAGAACAAAAATGTTCAGCCCTTCTGGTACTTCGTAATCACTTAAAATTAGTGAGGAAAAATGTTTCCATGAAGAAAATCCAAGCCGAGGCACTTCCGTAACGTTTCCATGGGTGATTTCGCGAAGATTTTCAACCGTTCTTCGTCGTTCGTTCTTCGTCGTTCTTCGGTCTTCAACTGGTAAGTTCCCGAAATCGAACTTTTTAATTCATTCTATGTACCCTTGGTGGTCCCCATTTGTTTCGCGTACTTTTATTTTAGTTTCATTTACTTTCCGTACCCCCTTTTGACGTGCTTTAATCATTTACTTAAGTCATTTTCTCGCCTAATCAAAAAATAAAATGAATTTCCACCGATCATTTGAATTGTAATATCTGTTAGTTTCTGTTAAAATGAAATCCGACCGTTCGGTCATGCCGTAACCACGTTGGAAACCAAAAAAGAGGTAAAATAATAATATAATAATAAAAAAAATATCTTTTAGTTAAATAAACCAAAAAAAGCAATCGGACGTTTCTCTTTTGGATTTCTCTTTCTTAATTGAATTGACTAATAACTAAAGTGAAACTAAGGCTAAAATCAACTCGCAAAGTCAAGCTCGTCCGCAAAAAATCACTAAAAAGGATTTTAAGGTTCGATACCTCAGTTTTTCTCACCAAGTAAAAATGGATCATTTTAAGGTTCGACGCCTTAAAAGGACCACCTTCCAAGTAAAAAGAATCGCTTGATTCGCCCTTTAGAAAGAACTACGTAGGTCTGATTTCCTCTTCGATGGAGGATACGCAGGAGCAAGAGCCCCACTTTTGTCTACCTCTAAAATAAAAAAGAAATAAAAGTTTAGATACGCAATTTCACACAATTCTAATTTAAGGCTGTTGTACTTTGGGACAAACGTGAGAGGTGCTAATACCTTCCTCAAACGTAAATACAACTCCCGAATCTGGAATATTCTTCATGACCGGTTTCCTTCGGTTTTTCCGACGTTTTCCACAAATAAACGTTGGTGGCGACTCCGCGCATTTTCCTCCTTTGGAAGACGCACTCGTGAGCCACGCGTCGCCCTCCCGCCGAAGGGTGGGTTGCGACAGTTGGCGACTCCACTGGGGACTATTTTTTGAGAGTTAGGCCATTTAATCTTGTGCAAAGTTTTATCATGACATCCTCATTTGTTGGTTTCCCTTTATTTTCCTTATGTTCTTGTGTATATAACTCTTTTATGCTTTTAGTGTGTTTTAAAATGTATGCATGAGGTAAATATTTTCATTTGATCCATTTTCCTTATGTTCTTGTGTATATAACTCCGACTTGCTTGATTACAGTGAACCCTCATCTAGAGTTTTTCTCTTTGATAACATATTGTTGCTAGTAGTCCCTACTGCTGCAATATGTTCTTCGAAGAGAATGATACCTCTGGAGACCATCAAGAGAGATATGACCACCTTGGGGATTATCACTGAAAACCTTTTTAGCTATCTCCCATATAGGTCCCTTGAATAGGGGCACGAAGCGGACACATTGCGTGCCATTTTTTCACACTGCCATGCATAAGTGTCATGTACCCTTTTGCTTATATTTTGTGAATATTGTCATACTATACACTCCCGTGTTGCGCCTTTCGCATATGCATCATGCACGGATTCTGTTTTGGTCCCCTCTCTTTGTCAAACCAACGGAGGGTCCGTACCACCTTCTTAAATACATACATCGGGCACTTTGCTACCCCAAGACGTTGTATCTAAGAAGGAGACAATTTCTCGGGCTCCCGTATTCATAAATCGCATCTATGTTATATGCATTTCTTCATGCATTCATCCATTCCACCCATGATAGATGTCGGAGTTTTAATTCGCACTGATTTTTGTTCACTTTAGTAAAACATGGGATCAAGTCAAATGCCTTCACTTAAAAGGAGGTTCTATCAAGTCAAGGTCAAGAGCCTAGGGACCACAAGTCTAAAGGAGTTAGGGCAGTTAATGGGTCAGCTCCAGCGGCAAGCTTTTCGCAAAGCTTACGGTAAAATCTGGGACTTAGCCATGGTAGAAGTCTTCACAGAGGCCATTGCCTCCCTTGCCCAGTATTATGATCAGCCATTGAGGTGCTTCACCTTTGGGGACTTCCAGCTATCACCTATGGTAGAAGAATTTGAAGAGATCCTAGGATGCCCTCTAGGGGGAAGGAAACCATACCTCTTCTCAGGGTTCTATCCCTCATTAGCTAGAATTTCCAAGATAGTCCAAATCTCGGCGCAGGAATTAAACCACAAGAAGCAAGTCGAAAATGGCGTGGTTGGAATACCAAGAAAATATTTGGAGGCAAAAGCAAGAATCTTGGCAGGTAAAGGCGAGTGGGCCCCGTTCATAGATATTCTTGCACTGTTGATCTTCGGAGGAGTCCTCTTTCCGAATGTGGATGGGTTGGTGGACCTAGCAGCGATCGACGCTTTTTTTCTTCCTATCATAACCACAAGGAAAGCCCGGTTGTCGCTATGCTAGCCGACTTATATGACACCTTCGACCGAAGATGTGAAAAGAGCAATACAAGGATTGTTTGCTATACTCCAACTCTTTATGTATGGTTAGTTTCACACCTTTTTCGCCAAGAGGTGAGGCATGCTTGCTCGCTAGAAAGCCACCATTCATGCATAGAGAAAGGAAGGGCAAATTGGGACCAACTCTTAGTGAGCAAAGAAGGAGCATCTGTCAACTGGTTCCCTCGATGGAAGGAAGGAAGAACCGGAGTTCTTATTTCAAGCGGAGGATTTCCAAATGTTCCCTTGATGGAGACGAGGGGTTGCATCAGCTACAATCCTGTTCTTGCTATAAGACAACTTGGCTACCCTATGAGAGGGGCGCCACTAGAGGATGAGCTCGCGCCTGTCATTTCACGAGGTTTCAATAAGACCAACGTGGAGACACTTCAGAAGGTCCGCAAGGCATGGGAGGTGTTGCAAAAGAAGGACAAGGAACTCAGGGGCTGTAACAATGGGCCCATCGGTGGCTATCGTAAGTGGTTAAAAGCCCACGTGCAAGGTTTGGATTGGCTTCCAAGTTTGAGAACCGCTAAGAGAGAGGAAGTTGAGGCACCGAAGGAAGACGAAGAGGTGCAGGCCCTTAGGGCGGAACTCGAGCAAGCCCAAGCAGTTAAAGAAAGGTTCAAATCAGCAACTCTGAAAATCCGAAAGGAGAATACCAAACTGAGAGATGTAAATGTGGCTACCACCAAAGCCTTGGAACGAGAAACCAAGAGGGCTTGTAGGGAAGAACACGGCCGGAACAAATTCCGAGGGGCTCTGTGGGGTAGCAACAGAGAGCTTAAACTTCGAAGAGAGGAAAGGAACCAATCACGAGTAGACAGTTTGATCTTGAAAGATGAATTGAAGGCTTGCTCGAGGTCCAAAAGAAGTTTGTCTCAGCGGTTATGTGAGACAGAGACCAACATGTTAGCTATCATCACCAAGTACCAAGAAGAACTAAATCTAGCCACAGCCCACGAGCACAAAGTGGCGAACGAGTATGCCCAAGTGTACGCAGAAAAGGAGGCTAGAGGAAGGGTGATCGACGCGTTACATTGAGAGGCAATGATGTGGATGGACCGGTTTGCTCTTACCTTGAACGGGAGTCAAGAACTTCCCCGATTTCAAGCGGAATATTCTTCCCCGATTGCTCTTACCTACAAAATCAAGGTTGTAACTTAGGTACCCAAACTTTATTGGGTCCTTGTGTGTTAGTATGAATAACAGATCCTTTTGGGACCCAAATCATTTTAATATTGTTACAATTTCTTCTAAAATAGCATGTAGATGTGTCATGCCCTTTTCTTCCACAGTAAAAACATGTGATAAAACTAGAATTATATTTTTGTGTGGAAGTATAGAAGTTTTTATGAAATTTTTGTTGTTTTTCAGATTTATATCCTAGTCCAGCCTTATTGGAGGCATGTCTTTGTTTTTCTAATATGACATCTAAATTATTTTTACTATAAGAGAATTTTGCAAGTGAGTTTTTCAACTCTTTGATTTCTTTTTCATACTTTTCACAACAACTACAAGAATCTAACATTTTCTTGTCAGAAATAGTAGAGATATGAACTTTTTCATTTGGTTTAGAAATTGAGACTTCATTTCTAAGATGATATAATTCTTTGTTTAATTTTGAAATTTCATTTTCTAAATTTGAAATTGTTTTCTTTGAAGATGAAACTAACTTTGCAAGTTTAATTGACTCTTTATGCAGATCAGTAAATGCATCTTGTAATTCATCAAAAGAAATAGATAAATTGTTTGAAGATGTTACCTCTTCATCACTTTCATAACTTTTTGCCATAAGGCAGAGGTTTATTTCTTCATTTTCTGAATCTTTAGAAGATTCCATATCATTTTCATCCCATGTAATGTATGCTTTCTTCAATTTCTTTTCATTAATATTTTTCTTTTCAGACTTCTCCATCTTTTTCTTGAAGATGGGACAATCAACCCTCAGATGTCCAGGTTGATTGCACTCAAAGCATTTTAGAGTAGAGGATGAAGTTTTTGTCCTTCTTTTAGGTTTAAAATTGGGTCGCTTTTGATTTCCTTTGACTCTCAGGAACTTGTTGAATCTTTTTACAAACAGACTAATATCTTCATCATTATCCAAGTCAATTGAATCTTCTTTATCACTGTCTTCTTGGATTGCAGATGAGGCTTTAAGAGCGATTCCCTTCTTCTTCTTATCAGTTTCTTCATGCTGATTTAATCTTAGTAATTCCATTTCATGCTCTTGCAATTTTCCAAATAATGTAGCAAGAGACATACTAGATAAATCTTGAGATTTTGTGATGGCTGTTACCTTTGGTTGCCATTCTCTATTAAGACACCTTAAGACTTTATTTACTAGATCTTCATTTTGAAAAGCTTTTCCTAGAGATGCAAGATGATTAACTATGTGTGTGAACCTCTTTTGCATGTCTTGTATACTTTCATTTACATTCATCCTAAAAAGTTCATATTCACGAGTTAAAGTGTTTATCCTAGATCTTTTAACATCTGTTGTGCCTTCATGTGTTACTTGTAGTGTATCCCACATATCCTTAGCACTTTTACAATTTGAAACCCTAAAGTATTCATCTATTCCTAAGGCAGATGTAATAATATTTTTGGCCTTTAAATTATATTGTACTAATCTTCTTTCTTCCTCAGTCCAATCTGCTCTAGGTTTTTCTATTGTTGCACTTCTGGCTATTATAGAGGAAACATAAGGTCCTTGTTCTATGGCTTCCCAAATATTTAAATCTATTGCCTCTATAAAGATTTGCATGCGGGTTTTCCAGTAGTGGTAACCCACTCCATTAAAGATGGGAGGTCTATTTATAGAATTTCCCTCGGGAAACAAGTAGTTTGATGAGGCCATAATTCTTGAAGCTTCTAAACTTTATACAAGAATGAAGCTCTGATACCACTTGTTGGACAAGTGGCCTCAGATATCTTAAGAAGGGGGGGTTGAATTAAGATATTACAACTTATTTCCCCAATTAAAAATTCTATTTAACTTTATATTCAAGTTATAAATTCCCTTAATAATGAATTTCTTAAATATTGATTCAAATAGAACAATTTGAATATGAATATAAAACAATAATAAATAAAGGAGTTTAAGGGAAGAGAAAATGCAAACTCAGATTTATACTGGTTCGGCCACACCCTTATGCCTACGTCCAGTCCCCAAGCAACCCGCTTAAGAGTTCCACTATCTTGTAAATTCCTTTTACAAGTTCTAAACACACAAGGACAACCCTTCCTTTGTTTTTAGAATTCTTTCACAACAAGAGACTCTCGGTCTCTTAATCCCTTTTCAGAATGAAGAAGAAGAAAAGAAGAAATCTCTCTTGAAAGAGATAGATTGAACAATTTGAGCACTCAAATAATTCTTTATTGAATCACAAGAGTTTTGGCCAAGGAATTTGTAAGAGGATAAAACGATTTTGCTTTTTAAGAGGATAAGACCTTTTTGTTCTTAAAAACTCTTGTTAAATTCGTGTCTCTAGTCACATATATATAAGCCTTTGATGGCCACTTAAGAATCAGATAAAAAGATGTGACTGTTGAGAATGTTTTCTGAAAAACTCCTCTGGTAATCGATTACAGTATGTGTGTAATCGATTACAAGCTTTAAAATTTGAATTAAAACGTTCTGAAACTTCTGGTAATCGATTACCATATATGTGTAATCGATTACACAGTGCAAATTTTGAATTCAAATTTTAATAGCTGTTGTAAATCAGTTTTGGCCACTGGTAATCGATTACACCCTCTGGTAATCGATTACCAGAGAGTAAATTTGTTGAAAAAGACTTTTTAACTTAAATTTCTTGGCCAAACCTTTTGCTACTTCAATTGGAATTCCCTTCCTATTTAATATACCATTTCTAAGACTCTAGAGACTGTCTTGATCATCCATCTTGAATATCTTTAATTTCTTTGTCTTGAATAAAGCTTTGAGATGCATGTGATCCTTTGGCATCATCAAAACATTCAGCTTGATTCTTTGTCTACACATGAAAGAGAAAATGGCCACAAGGATGGTGGCCATGATGAGCATGAAGAAGATAATGGAAGCCAATACAGTTGTAGTTGCCGCTACCAGCGTTGTTGCTAAGGTGAACCTGATGCCCCCATCTGATCTCAACCAAATGAATCATCCAACCTCAGATATGGTGGGCAAAGATTTGGGAAGTATGGGCGGTATGTGCAAATTCAAAACAAGCACACCTTCCCGCCATATGTTTGGCCCCCAACTATACACCACCCAATGTGGTGTACACTCCTAATAAGAATGTCAATAACTCCACTTCCATACTCATTGAGAGCTAGCGGCCCCAAACTGATCATGCACATGTCTCTCAAACCATGGGGGAGACACAGGAAATACCCTACCACAATCTAGCAGACTTCAAGCCTTGCCTCGGATATGCCACTGAAGGGAAAGCAGTTGGTGGTATACCCCTGCAAAACACTTTGGAGGGCCCTCAGTATCACCCACAAGCACACCTCTTGCATTCCACAACAAGTAAGAACCCTTATGCTATGGCAGAATTGGGAAAGTTGGATCATCTAGAGGAAATGCTCAGGGCCATTGAAGGAGGCGAAGATTACACCTTTGCTAACTTAGAAGAGTTGTTCCTAGTACCCAATATCATCACCCCTCCCAAGTTCAAGGTGCCGGACTTTGACAAGTACAAGGAGGCTACTTGCCCCAAGAACCATCTAAAGATTATTGTCAGAAGATGGGGGCATACGCAAAAGATGAGGAACTGCTGATACATTTCTTCCAACAGAGTCTTACTGGGGTAGCTGTTACTTGGTACACTAACTTGGAACCTTCCTGAGTCCATTCTTGGAAGGACTTAATGGTTGTCTTCGTTAGGCAGTATCAGTACAATTCTGATATGGCTCCGGATAGGATGCAACTACAAAACGTGTGCAAAAAAGGGCACAAATCTTTCAAAGAATACGCCCAAAGGTGGAGAGACCTGGCAGCCCAAGTGGCACCCCCAATAATGGAAAGAGAGATGATAACCGTGATAGTAGACACATTACCAGTGTTCTACCATGAAAAGATGGTGGGCTACACACCTTCAAGCTTTGCTGATTTAGTTTTCACCGATGAAAGGATCGAAGCGAGTCTGAAAAGAGGCAAATTTAATCATCCTACTTAGACGAATGAGAAAACTGTGGCAAATGAAGAGGGTGAGAATGAAGGAGAAACCAATGCTACAATTGTCGTTCCTACATGGAAACTTCCCACCAGCCAAACAATGTCATTACTCAGCCAATAACAACCCTTCTCCTTACCCACCACCCAGTTATCCACAAAGGCCATCCCTAAATTAACCACAAAACCCATCTTCCACACAACCAATGCTAAACACCACCTTGAGCACAAACCAAAACACCAACCAGAAAGGGATTTTGCAGCAAAAAGCCTGTAGGATTCACCCCAAATTCCGGTGTCATATGCTAACTTGTTCCCATATCTACTCGACAATTCAATGGTTGCCATAACCCTGCTAGATTTCCTCAACCTCTATTTTTCCGAGGATACGACTCGAATGCAACATGTGCATATCATGGAAGAGCCCCGGGGCATTCCATTGAGCATTTTATGACCCTGAAGCGTAAGGTGCAAAGTCTAATTGATGTAGGCTGGCTGAAATTTGAGGAGAATCGCTTGTGAATCCTAACATTGGCAAACGACACCACACATGGGGCAATTTGGAAAGCTGTTGTTAGATGTCTCTAATGACTCATCAGGATTTTCAAGTTTATATCATTAAAGTAAACCACAATTACAATGCTAAATAATGGATGAATTTGGCATCCTTGTCTCTATCATCCTTTCACAAACACATCTTTGCTTATTCAACTTCCACCGGAATGTGAGTGTAAGCCATTGGTTTGTTTGCTCAAAGTGACTTGCGCTCCTGCGTGTTGACTTCCAAGATCGTTCAATCAGAGATTACTCATCCTGCACGTTGGTGGGGTGCCGTAAACAACGAGTAAAGCAGAAAAGTTCAAAAAGAAAAAAAACATTTGATTGACTGTGTTTTTAAGTAAAAATATAGACATTCATGTGACCTCATTTTATCATTCCGAAAGGTTTGTCTTTTTAGAGAGAAGTTAGTTATCAAGAATAGTAGTCATTTGACTTAACCCTCCAACTAAAAAAATCCTTCAACTATTTCTCGTCCATGGAAAATCCTTTTTGCAAGAATCAACCACTTATTTCATTCTTCCTTTCTACAAGGTTGTGAAAAGTAAGACAACAATGGTTACCTCAGAACCCTACACTGGGGCAATGAAAGGCATCGTGCATAAACCTGAAGTAAACCTAGGGGCAGATTAGAAGTTCTCACCCAATAGGTTCCCTGCTACAAGGTCATGACGAAAGACAACGATTGGTATCTCAAAGCCCTACACTGGGGCAATGAGGGGCACCATGCATAAACCTCAAGTAAACCTAGGGGCAGATTAGAAGTTCTCACCCAATAGATTCCCAGCTACAAGGTCATGACGAAAGATAACAATTGGTACCTCAAAGCCTTACACTGGGGCAATGAGGGGCATCGTGCATGAGCCTCAAGTGAACATAGGGACAGATAAAAAGTTCTCACCCGTCGATGTTTTTAAACAAAAAAAAAGGGGGACAAACCCTGGAATTTATATGGATTGATTAAACGTCAAACGGCTCCATTGCCGTCACTCCAAAATGGTCAAGTGACTAAATCAAACAGAACATACACTCTGAGGGAGTTCCCAGAAAGATTTGCAAAAGATAGGATAAGGTTGCATGAATTATCACCTCTTTCAAAAGGACAGTCAATCTGTGTTTTCCAAAAAAATAAAAATAAAAATCACAAAATAGGAAAAGAATGTCATGAACATTGTACAAATTTCCATTACATTGCATTGTTTCATATGAAGTCCGCACTTACCAAATTTCATGACAAAGGTTGCATGCATCTGCATCCCTAAAAATCATGTTAACTGCATAGATTTCCTACATCTAATGTCCAAATCTTGTGAATTTGGGATGACCGGCCCTCTCGATGAGTCGATCTCTTGCTTTCTCATAAGGTTGGACCCTTGGGTACTAGTACCTATCACCTTCAGAGGACTGTACGTCCTCACCTTATGAGGGCTACACGTCCTCGCCTTCAGAGGGATACACGCCCTCACCGTCAGAGGACTACAAGTCCTCGCCTTCAGAGGACTTCACGTCCTCACCTTCAGAGGGATACACGCCTTCGCCTTCGTAGGACTAGACGTCCTCAAATTCAGAGGACTGCACGTCCTCGCCTTTAAAGGGCTATATGCCCTCGCCTTCAGAGGACAACACGTCCTCACCGTCAGAGGACTATACGTCCTCACCTTCAGAGGGATTCATGCCCTCACCTTCAGAGGACTACACGTCCTCCACTTTAGAGGACTACAAGTCCTCAACTTCAGAGGACTTCACGTCCTCACCTTCAGAGGACTAGACGACCTCAAATTCAGAGGACTGCACGTCCTCACCATTAGAGGACTGCGCGTCCTCGCCTTTAAAGGGCTATATGCCCTCGCCTTCAGAGGGCTACACGCCTTCGCCTTAAGAGGGTTGCGTGCCCTCGCCTTCAGAGGACTATACGTCCTCACCTTTTGAGGACTACACGTCCTCACCTTCAGAGGGCTTCACGCCCTCACCTTCAGAGGACTACACGTCCTCGCCTTCAGAGGACTTCATGACCTCACCTTCAGAGGGCTACACACCCTCATCTTTAGAGGACTATACGTCCTCACCTTGAAAGGACTACACGTCCTAGCCTTCGGAGGGCTACACGCCCTCGCCTTCAGAGGACTACATGTCCCCCTTTTCAGAGGGCTACACGCCCTTGCCTTTAGAGGGCAACACGTCATCGCCTTCTGAGGGCTGCACACTCCCTCGACTTTAGAGGGCTATGCGTCCTCGCTTTCAGAGGGCTCCACATCTGCACCTTAAGAGAATTTAAGGTCCTCTACCTTTAAATGCTTAACCGAGACTTGCACTCCCGGTTAAGGGGCCAGTAGTTTCCTTTTGTCAGTTCCTAGGCCACCCCCTGATATTGGAGAGCACCAACTGTGCGAATACAACCAGAGAGGGAGGCTATCACGTAGCTACTATGCATATCGGGGCAAGATTTCACCCGTGCCACTGCAAAGAGACGAGTATGGATCATGCGCACCAACATAACCACTCTTACACAAATATAAATGACGTTGCTACTTAGCAGCATTCTGCCCAACGACCGTAATGTCGATCTCCCCCTGCGGAAGTATCAGTTGGTCTGTGTCATCCCGACATAGGTAGGTATGCATTATTTCCAACTGATTTCTAACGCCACCTACTATTTGCAGGGGTCGCGCCCACAAGACACCCAGTGGACCCGGAGAAGTCCAACAGGGCTCTGGGGTTTCCAACTTTGGTTACGGGCCTTTGTCAGTCCTACAGGGTGCCCGTACCCCCCGGCAAGGTCATGCCATCGCGACATAGGTAAGTATGCATATGGTTCTAACTGATTTCTGATGTCATCTATTGTTTGCAGGGATCGCGCCCGCAGGACACCCCGTGGACCCAAAGAAGTCCAACAGGGTTCTGGGGCTTCCGGCTCTGATTATGGGCCTCTGCCAGTTCTACGGAGTGTCTGTCACCCCCCAGCAAGGTCATCAGGCCTTCTACTAGCCGAGCTTTCATCAAGAAGTATTGCGCCCCCAGGCAGGCAGAGGGCGAGACACCACAACAGCCTGGGGATGGCCAGCAACAGGCAACAAATGCACCGCCGCCACCTCCAGAGCCCTTCAGCTCATCCACAGAAAGGTTAGAGTATTGCCTACGACACATGGCCGACCAATAGGCGACCAAGTCCAAAGCCAAAGGTAAGCAAAGTACTAGGTCCGTGACCAACAAGTCATCAGGCGTCCAGCTCAAGACGTTAAAGAAGCGCTACTAGGAGGCAACCTAGTACCTTTTAAATCTCTGCTTGTTATTTGATCACCTTTGTTTCTCAATTCATAGGGGGACACACCTAGTTGCTCAGGATCCTGGGAATTTAAATAAAACAAGCACAAGCTCAGAAGGTAGTCATACCTCACAATATATATATATATATATATATATATATATATATATATATATATATATGTATGTATGTATGTATGTTTAGGTAGCAAGATACATTGGATATGCATGTATGTAGCAAAGATACCTCACAAAATATATATACGTATGTTTGGGTAGCAAGATACCTTGGATATGCATCTATCTAGCAAAAATACCACACAAAAATATACATATGTTTAGGTAGCAAAATACCTCATGAAAAAAAAAACAAAACAAAAAAAAACAAAAAAAAAAAGAAATAAACAAATAATAAAAAGGAAAAAGAGAAAAAGAAAAAAAAAATAAGTTGTCTAGCTGAAAAACCAACATGCTTTTGAAAAGAGATAACTTCCAACTTTTCTTTGAAAAAAAATTCATTGATCATAACCAGTTTTTGAAAAAATGTGTGTATACACCTGAAGAGTGAATGCTGTGAAAATTTTCCCGAACACCCAAAAATAGACTCGGATGAATGCCCGAATTGATAAAAGAACATATTTTGGAAATACTGGGTTGACTAAAGTAGAGAAAATGAATTATGAGCCTTAGCATCACATGACCAAAAAAATTTCGACACTTGAGTGTCCACGTAGGTGCATGCATGACTAGTTTTGCATAAAGTTTCCAAATCATCATTGTTGCATTTGTGTCATGGAAATAATGTGGGACATCCCCTTTTATCCTTGAACCAAACCAAACCCTGACATATATCATATCCAGCCATTCTACAAGCCTTGAGCCAAAATCCCAACTTACCATAAACCTTGCCCTCAAAAGAAAACAAAAAGGAGAAAATTCCTGATCAAAGAATCGGAAGAAAAACAAAAAAGAGGAAATTCCCAATCAAAGAGTGGGAGAAAGCAAAAAAGAAAGAAAATTCCCGGCCAAAGATCGAAAGAAAACAAAAGAAATATGCAGAAAGGTCTTTGGACCAGACAACATCTGAACAATACAGTGTTATCACCAAGTAAACAAAAAAAGAAAGGAAACCACGATCTAAAGTGGTCCTCTCCCTTTGATTGCCAACCAAAATCCTGTGCGTCGGTGACTTGTTCGCCTCGCACCAAACTAAACAGAAAAGGAAAAGGCCAAGAACACTCAAAGCCAAATTTCCCACAAGAAACAAACCATTCCCGAGAAAAGGTCCTATTGATCCATGATCACGCATGTAATCTTTGATTTGATAGGAAATGATTTGCAAAATCAAGTCGTGACATATCTATGGTTCGGAATTAGGATGAAACACTTACCTGTGTGAGATTGATACACTTGGAGTGATTTTCTTCTATTTTTGTTGAACCCAGTGTTTCCTCTAAATGGTCATTTAGAAACGAAATGCTAACATCCAAAATCTCATTTATGGTTATCAGAAGATTTCATCAGCATACTCCCCTTCCCCGGTAGACACATTGTTTTTCATCCGAAAAGCATATGCTGCTCTGATTAGTTGGAAGTTTTTTTTCTCTTTACTAAAGCATGTTTGCATTTTAGTGAAGAAAACACCGAGATTATTTTTAGTCTCACAAGTTATCCAGAACTACGTAGGTCTGAGTTCCTCATTGAGGATACGTAGGAGCAAGAGCCTCGCTTTTGTCGGTCGCCCCATAATCTCTGTCATACTGACCTTGGAGTCATGCGACAAGCAGAAATACCCATGCGGTTATCCGTATAAACTTTTTCTATATATAAGACTCAAAGCTTGATAGCACGCAGAGACTAAAGTCGTCTTCTGCGCCTTTTGTCATCCAGAGGCGATGGGTCCGATGATATGCGGGAACCATTTGGTACTTTTGCTATCTATAAGACTTAAAGCATGATAGCACATAGAGACTAAAGTCGTCTTCTACGCCTTTTGTCATCCAGAGGCGACGGGCCCGATGACATGCGGGAACCATTTGGTACTTTTGCTATCTATAAGACTCAAAGCATGATAGCACGTAGAGACTAACGTCGTCTTCTGTGCCTTTTTTCATCCAGAGGCGGCGGGCCCGATGAGATGCGGTTATTCGCACGCTCGATGAGTGATAAACGCACATAGACGAATTCTGCGCCCTTTGCCATTCAGATTTCGCAAATTGGGTGATAAACGCGCAGAGACAAATTTTGTGCCCTTTATCATTCAGGAGCAGCGAGTCGAGTGGTAAACGCGCATAGACGAATTCTGCGCCCTTTGCCATTCAGATTTCGCAAATTGGGTGATAAACGCGCAAAGACAAATTTTGCGCCCTTTATCATTCAGGAGCAGCGAGTCGAGTGGTAAACGCGCATAGACGAATTCTGTGCCCTTTGCCATTCATATTTCGCAAATTGGGTGATAAACGCGTAGAGACAAATTATGCGCCCTTTATCATTCAGGAGCAACGAGTCGAGTGGTAAACGCGCATAGACGAATTCTATGCCCTTTGCCATTCAGATTTCGCAAATTGGGTGATAAACGCACATAGACGAATTCTGCACCCTTTATCATTTAGGAGCAGCGAGTCGAGTGGTAAATGCGCATAGACGAATTTTGTGCCCTTTGCCATTCAGATTTCGCAAATTGGGTGATAAACGCGCATAGACGAATTCTGCACCCTTTATCATTCAGGAGTAGCGAGTCGAGTGGTAAATGCGCATAGACGAATTATGCGCCCTTTGCCATTCAGATTTCGCAAATTGGGTGATAAACGCGCATAGACGAATTTTGCGCCCTTTATCATTTAGGAACATCAAATTGGGTGGTAAATGCTCAGAGACAGATTCTGCGCCCTTTGTCATTCAGATTTCGCAAGTCGAGTGATAAACGCGCAGAGACAGATTCTGCGCCCTTTGTCATTCAGGGACAGTAAGTTGAAAGGTGGGCGGAGACAAATTATGGTCATTCCGCGCACCTTTTTGCCATCTAGAGGCGATCGTGTCTGGTGACACGCAGAGACAAATTATGGTCATTATGTGTCTCGCCGCCCAGGCTTGATTGTGTCCAACAAAACACGGAGACAAATTATGGTCATTCTGCATCTTGTATCAACCCAGAGGAACGAATTTGACAGTATCAGGATGATGTGTCGGTACTGATCATTTTCAAATTTTTGCAGGTTCCGCTGGCAGGGAGGTTCACTGGCCGAATGGTGTTTCGCTTGAACGAAATTAGTGTCTTATCTTTACTTCCCTTTTATCTCTAATAAAAGACAAGTAAAGAGGGGGCAACTGTCATACCCTAATTTTATCCGGGGACCATCCGTTGTTGGGATGCGACCCTCGTTTGACCACTTCGAGGTATTTGGCACCCATCGTTAGGCAATTTGTGAAGTTCCGAGACATGCCGGAAGCCAAAAGAAAAGTGTCGTAGCACAATCTGTGAAGTTTCATGACATGCCAGAAATTAGAAGGAAGTGTTAGTGCGCAATCCGTAAAGTTTCGTAACATTCCGGAAGACAAAAACGGGATGATTACGGAAAGAAAACAAGTATCGTTACGAAATTCGCAAATTTCCATAACTTTACGGAAAAAGAATCACTAAAAAAAGGGCATGGGGTGTATTTAGTAAAAATGGGGGTTCAAATAGAAACCAGGACCACTTGGGCCTTCCAGGATGTTTCTCCAGAAGGCGGTTGCTTCTGGAGGAAGCAACCTAGCTCGCCTGGGCGAGGTGGGTGGCAAGCATCTCCTTCCTTTTCCTATAAATAGAGGAAGGAGGGAAGAACAAAAATGTTCAGCCCTTCTGGTACTTCGTAATCACTTAAAATTAGTGAGGAAAATTGTTTCCGTGAAGAAAATCCAAGCCGAGGCGCTTCCGTAACGTTTCCGTGGGTGATTTCGCGAAGATTTTCAACCGTTCTTCGTCGTTCGTTCTTCGTTGTTCTTCGGTCTTCAACCGGTAAGTTCCCAAAATCAAACTTTTTAATTCATTCTATGTACCCTTGGTGGTCCCCATTTGTTTCGCGTACTTTTATTTTTGTTTCATTTACTTTCTGTACCCCCTTTTGACGTGCTTTAGTCATTTACTTAAGTCATTTTCTCGCCTAATCAAAAAATAAAATGAATTTCCACCGATCATTTGAATTGTAATATCCGTTAGTTTCTGTTAAAATGAAATCCGACCGTTCGGTCATGCCGTAACCACGTTGGAAACCAAAAAGAGGTAAAATAATAATATAATAATAAAAAAATATCTTTTAGTAAAATAAACCAAAAAAAGCAATCGGACGTTTCTCTTTGGGATTTCTCTTTCTTAATTGAATTGACTAATAACTAAAGTGAAACTAAGGCTAAAATCAACTCGCAAAGTCAAGCTCGTCTGCAAAAAATCACTAAAAAGGATTTTAAGGTTCGATACCTCAGTTTTTCTCACCAAGTAAAAATGGATCATTTTAAGGTCCAACGCCTTAAAAGGACCACCTTCCAAGTAAAAAGAATCGCTTGATTCGCCCTTTAGAAAGAACTACGTAGGTCTGATTTCCTCTTCGATGGAGGGTACGTAGGAGCAAGAGCCCCGCTTTTGTCGACCTCAAAAATAAAAAAGAAATAAAAGTTTAGATACACAATTTCACACAATTCTAATTTAAGGTTGTTGTCCTTTGGGACAAACGTGAGAGGTGCTAATACCTTCCTCAAACGTAAATACAACTCCCGAATCTGGAATATTCTTCATGACCGGTTTCCTTCGGTTTTTCCGACATTTTCCACAAATAAACGTTGGTGGCGACTCCGCGCATTTTTCTCCTTTGGAAGACGCACCCGTGAGCCTCACCTCGCTCGCCCGCAAAAGGGTAGGTTGCGACAGAACCCTTCAGTGGTTTGTGAAAGAGAATTGAATGTAGCTCTGTTTGAGTGAATCAATATAAACTAAGTGTTTATACTTCTTTCTTAAGCTATTTTATTGGTATTCTCTTAAGCTTATCTTGACACACTTAGTCACACCAATATAAACGTTTGTGAAAATACTATTTTATCAATCACTGGACGATAGTGTTTTTGTTTTCATCAAAACAAGTTTTATTCATTGGATGACATTATTCAACACCCCCTCTAGCGTGATATTTGTTATTTCAGTTGGCATCAGGGCTCGACCTCTTGGGTTTAATATCTAATAATATAGAGGCAAAGATGCAGTCAAAGAAAGAAATGGAAGAAAGATAAGCTATCAACAAACCACTATTTTTCAAAGGAGTCAAGTACGACTACTAGAAGGAAAGGATGATTGCTCACTTTGAGTCTATACACATTGATCTGTGAGACATTGTAGAAAATGGAAACTATATTCCATATGATGCTAAGCTAAATGAGATCCCCAAAAGCCAATGGACAGAAGAGGAAAAATAAATATTTTTGCTCAACTTTAAAGCTCAAAATGCTCTGTCGTGTGATCTATATGGAGAGTAATACACCAAGGAGCACTAGCTTCAGAAGTGCAAACAGGTATGGGACACACTGGTCATAACGTATAAAGAGTCGTCACAGGTAAAGAGAAACAAACTAAGTCTCCTCAGATGTAAGAATAAGTTATTTACTATGGACGAAGCTGAGGACCTACATTGTATGTTTGGATGCTTCCAAACCATATTAAACGAACTAGGATCTTTAGGCAAAAATTTTGACAATTATGATCATATTGATAAAATTTTGAGAAGTTTGTCTAGAAAGTGGAGACCACGGGTTACAACATTGAGAAGTTTGAAGAATCTTGACACCATGTCCCTTGAAGAGCTTGTTAGAACTTTAAAGGTCCATGAACAAGATAAAGGAATCAAGAAGGGAAAATCTCTTGCTCTTGGTGGCCAGAAAGTAAAGAAAGCATCATCAACCAAGGAATCCTCATCAAGGCCATTGTCCAAAAGTGCATCCAAAGCACTGAGCATAGACAACTCTTCTAATGAGGAATTTGAAGAAGAATCTAATTAGGATGATGAGTTAGCTTTCATCTCGAGAAAGATCAGGAAGATGTGGAAGAACAAGATTGGGCCCGAATGGAAGAACTCCTCCAAGAAGGTGTTTAAGTTGAAGGAAGACAGAGAAAAGAGCTCCGTTATATGCTATAAGTGTAACAAGCCTGGACATTTCAAGTCAGAGCGCCTAGAACTGGAGAAGTCCAAGGACAAGAAAAGCCTCATGAGCACTTGGGAGGATCTGGATGACACCACCTCTGATGAAGAAGGAGAAAAGGAAATCAACCTATGTCTGATGGTCGATACAACTTCTGAAGAATTAGAATAAAAACAAGAGGAGGTAGATCTCGATGACCCTGAATCTTTAAAACAAGCCTATCACGAACTACTTTCAAACTCATCCATTCTTTCAAAAGTTTACAAAAACTTGCAAAAAGAGTTTAAGAAACTGTCTAAAGATCATACTGAACTAAAAGAAGTCCATCAATCTAAATATGTTAGTACTTTGACAAAAAGTTACTCAAAACAATGAAGCTTATGAAACCATGAAAAAGGAAATTTTTCTGGAAAATGAAATTTTTTTCCAAAGAATGAGATACTTTAATGAATGACTTTCACATTTAGGAAAGTAAAATTTGAGTTCTACAAAAAAAAGAAGTTAAAAGAACTCAATGAACTTCAAGATTGCCTAACGAGAGAAAGGTATGATTTTTGGAAAGAATGTGCACAAGCTCACAAAGATTATGAGAACTTGAAAAAGAGTAAACATGATCTTTGGGTAGAATGTGAAATTCACAAAAAAGTCTATGAAATTCTTAAATGATAAGCTTTTAAAGAATTAAGTGTTAAGGGTCAACCTCAATATGTTGCAAAACTTAATGAACTTAATGAGTAGATTGATACTTTAAAGACAACCTTAGCCAAATTTGTTGGAGAAACGGAAAATCTTAACAAATTGGAACGATATGGAAGATGTCCCATAGACAAATCTGGTCATGGGTATGAGGGACAAATGCATGTGAAGTTTGTCAAAATAGAAAACAAGTTAAAAGTTCCTTTTCTAGCAAAAATATTTTTTCCTCCTCAAGACCTTTAGAGTTATTACATCCTGATCTGTTTGGCCCAACTAGAACAACCTCAGTAAGTGGAAAAATGTATAGACTAGTTGTAGTGGATAATTACTCTAGATGGACCTAGATTTTGTTCCTAGCCCACAAGGATGAGTCCTTCAATGTCTTCTTTAAATTTTGTAAAAGAGTTCAAAATGAAAAAAGAATGTGCATTACTTCAATTAGAAGGGACAATGGAAAAGAATTTGAAAATGAAAATTTTCAACTATTATGGGAGGATTTCTATGTGTCTTGAATTTATGAGCTACTCACTCATAATTAATAGTGAGAAGGTTAGGCCTATCGTCCTAGGTCACGGGTTGAGATAGGGGAACCCTTTGTCCCCCTACCTCTTCATCCTTTGCACTAAGGGCTTATTGACATTAATCAAATCACTAGAAGTTAGAGGTTGTATTCATGGGGTAAAAATCTACATAAGTGTCCTTAGTATCTATCATCTGCTCTTCAGAGATGACTGTTTCCTTTTCTTTAAAGCAAATGATGAAGAATGTCTAAAGCTGAAGAGCATCCTTGAAGATTTTGTTTTACATGACTCTATCCTTTTCTTTAGAGCAAACAATGAAGAATGGCAACGCCTAGGCCAATCCATTAATTTTCAGAAATCTGAAGTTCTCTTTAATCGAAACACCTCAATTGTTTTTACATGAGTTGAGTGTAAAGAAGGGAATGGGAATGGGTAAGTACTTGGCATGCGATCATTAATTGGGAGAAGCAAAAGGAGTATCTTCAACTTTGTTAAAGATGAGATCTGGCGTAAGATCCAATCTTGGTCAGGTAGATTTCTTTCCTAGGTTGGCAAGGAGGTTATAATTAAAGCAGTCTTGCAATCTATTCCAACCTACTGCATGTAGGCTTTTCTCCTTCCTTCATCTCTTTTGGATGATATCCAGAAGATGTTAAACTCATTTTGGTTGGGCTTGTAAGGTGGAAATGGAAAAAGAGTTTGCTGGATGAGAAGAGAACGATTAACTCTTAGGAAAAAACATGGAGGAATGAACTTCCAGGATCTCCATGACTTCAACTTAGTCCTCCTAGGCAAACAAGAGTGGAGACTGTTAAAACACCTTGACTCTCTAGTATCTCGTACACACATTTTGCTGATGGTAAATTCTTAAACTCCCATCTAGGGCATAATCCTAGTTTTTCTTGGAGGAGCCTTTGGAGTGCCTCTTTGTTAGTTTAAGAAGGTTGCAGATGGTGCATTGGAAATGGAGCCACAACAAGGGTCTAGGAAGACCCATGGCTCAGGGGTACTCAACACAGACATGTTCGAACACCACCACCTAGTGAGCTTGAAACTATGGTGGTCAAGGACCTTATTGACCAAGATAAGGGTAACTGGAACCTGGATATCCTTAACAGTATCTTAGACTGGGAGGACGTGTTGAGGCTATCTTTTATGTACCAATTTTAAAGGAAGATAGGGATGATGTCTTGATATGGCGTTGGAGTAATTAAGGATAATGCTTATTTAGTCTGCACAACATACCATGGGGATCGTGCCTTGATTGATATGCATTACTTAAAAGGTTCAAAGGGATTGGAGGAGCCTCTGGAGTCTTAAACTCCTTCCCAAAATAAAGCACTTTCTTTGGAAAGCCTGTAGAGATTGTTTACCCACCAGGCTACATCTCCAACATAGAGGTATTCCTTGCTTTGCCACTTGTGTCACTTGTGAAACAAACCTGGAGAATTGTTGGCATACCTTTATTGCATGTGATAAAGCACTCTAATGCAGGAACTCAGCTGATCTAGCTCATGTTCTCAACCTTATTGCAGAGTATGTGGAAAGCTTTAGGGAACTTATTTTTTGTTTTAATAACAGCAGCTGATAACAACCAGGTTGCGCGGGTGTGCATGATCTTATGGAGTCTCTGGTTAGCCCCAAATGACCTTCTGTAGAAGGAAGCAAGCAACTATGTCGACCAAATTTTGGCTAGAGCTAACGAGATGTATAGTCAGTGGAGGAATGCGCAAAAAGCCCAGCCTCAAGCTGAGTAGTCTTCCATTGTTGCCCAACCTCAAGCCCATTGGCCCCTTCCAGCTCCTGGCTTTGTTGAAATGCAATGTTGATGCGACTTTTTTTGAGGACCGCAGAGCTTTTGGCATGGTGTTCTGCTTGTGCGATGACAATGGGTCTTTCGTCCAAGCTTGCATTCAGACAGAAAATTTCCTTCTTTTCGTTGCAGAAGGCGAGGCCATCGCGGTGCTGGAGGCAATCAAATGGCTTCTCAACCTGGGTGTGGAGAATGTCATCGTCGAGTCTAACTGCATTTAGGTATCCAACAACATCCTTAAAGGGGCCAATGATCTCTTTGAATTTGGCTGCACCATCTGTTTATGCTGCTGGAACCTCTTGCACTTTAGATCTGACATCAAAGTCAACTTCGTTCGTCGTGGTGCAAACTCGGTGGCTCACGGATTAGTAAGATCTTTTGTTAACTTTGCTAATCCTCGTTTCTTCTTATCTGTTCCAAGTTGTATTCTTTATCAATATCCCGTGATTAAATAATATGAGTATATATATATATAAATCACACTTTTAATTTGACAAGAAGAATATTTTATTTAATTTTGGAGATTTTTTTTTCCTGTTGGAAGGATGACCAACCAACCATGAGTTTGGATTTTAGATTTATTTTTTCTTGGTAATTGTTGTAGCCTTGTAGGCAAGTGGTACATTTTGAATGAAATAACAATTTTTTTAAAGATACTACAATTGAACTTTATTATTATTTTTTTGTGCTGGGACTAAAACTTTAAAAACTACTATTTCATACCACTAAAATTTATAATAAATACATATTTTTAATATATTAACTATATTATATTTTAAATATATAATAAATAAATGTTTTTGAACATATAAAATATACTTTAAATTTATGAAAAATAATTTATGTTGTGATGTTGATGATTTTTAGAAAAATATTCATATTCAAGTTAGTAAAAAAGATATTGAAAATAAATATAGATGAAAAGAGATAAGAAGTTAAGTTAGGTTTTGTTTCACTTTTCTTGAAGCACTTACAGAAAAGAAAAATAGGAAGAAAAAATGGAAAATAAAATCTTGTTTATAAATTTAAATTAATTTATGTATAAATTAGCTTTTAATTAAGTTTCTTTTTATTTTTTTTCTTATAAATACTTTCAAAGAAATCTACCAAAACCGGCCTTCTTTTTTTTTGTAGAATTGAACCGTTCAGTTGATATTAATACTTGAAATCAAACATCTTAAGCTGCAAGAAAATCACACTCTATTAAATTTGTCCTACTTGAAAATCAAACTAAAAAAAAAAAAGAAAAGAAAAGAATATCCTAATCTTTCTTTCTTGTTGTAGTTGCATAGGAATAGTAAAACACGCTTTTCCGTTTCCACCTTTCCATCCCTTTCTTACTTAACTCCTAGGCACACAGACTTTAGAAATCAAAAAGCCCCCCCGCAGAAACCCGAGTGTTGAGCGATGGCGAAATTGAAGATAGGAGGGACATGGGCGGGGGTTCTGGAAGAGGTGGACCTCCAAGCCTGGACCCTCGCCACGCTCCGCGACCACGTCGCCGCCCGATCGAACACTCCCTCCGACTCCATCAACCTCATCTGCGCCGGCAAAATTCTCAAAGACGACACCGTTCCGCCCCAAACCCTCGCCCAACTCGGCGTCAAAAGCAACGCCAAGATCCTCGCCACTCGCGCCTCCACTCCTCAACAAGGACACTCCTTCCTCGCCCAGGAAGAACGCTCCTCCAGACTCGCGCGTATCAGGTCATCCACGCGCCTTCGCGCAATTTTAATTTGGAAATTAAACGCGTCCGTCGTTTTGGGTGTGCTGACCGTAGTTTTGGAGAGTAAACTAAATTTCATGACATGTTCCGTCACCCTCAAGAGTGGGTTTGCCTTTATCCGTTTTGGAGAGCAAACGTACTTTTGAGAGTTATGAAACATGTCGAGTTTACTATCCAAAAGTACTTTACTTTTTTGAATGGTTAACCAAAATGCACTAACTCAAACCTAAGTTTGCAAACTTTAATTCAAACATGCACTTAGTTGGTTGGTTGCATTTGTTGCGAACAGGGCGGCTGCGAATGCAATGGCAGAAAGGCATGCGGATGGTGCGTTGCCGGTTGAAGACTTCAATATTGAAGTTGAGGATCAGAATGGACAGAAAGTGCGTTTAGGCTCTGAGACTGATCAGAGGTATGTTATATGCACATGTGTATATGTAATGTTTTGTTTTTTGTTTGGCATTTTGGTTTGGAATTGGAGTGTTGGAATGTGATGATAGTGATTCTGTTTGGCAGGGCAGTGATGATGGGACTGATGCTTCACGCGAAGGGGAAGCGACTTATCAGACAGGGGAATTACAAAGATGCCCTGGAAGTGCTTAGCATGGGAGAGGTTAGTTTCTGACCAGTTTATGTTCTATTCCAAATGAGCAAATTTTTGAACTAGTTCTATTCCAAATGTTCAAAACTGATCTGATTTTAAAAAACTAGTTCTGAATTGAACTAGTTTTTAACCAGTTTTAAACTAGTTTTAAGAACGGAACCAGTTTTGCACTAGTTTTCGAACTAATTTTTGGACTATTTTTTTCAAATGAAAAAAAATATTTAAATAAAAACTAGTTCGGTTAACCAAACAAGTTTTGTAGAAACAATTCGGTTAACCGAATTGGTTTTATAAAACAGTACACTCATTTTTTCTTGAACTAGTTCAGGAAAAAACCAACTTTGTTTAGGTTCGGTTACAATCTGGCTCAATCCAAACCATTTTTTTTAACACCTTTAGAGCCCGGTAGAGACTCTCAATGAAAGCATCGATGCAATAAGACTAGTTCATCAGGCAAGAGAGCCTCATGCATTAAGTACCACATTAATTAGTTAAGTTTATTCCACTCAACTAGGGATTCCTAACATTCCTAATAGTAACCCCATTATGATGCATTTATTGGGTAACAAGTAGTGTCGGGGTAACGTAGATCAAACAATTAAGAGGAACTACTATAGGGAAAAGAGGAAGGTGTAATTCGTTGAGAAGGTCCTAACTGCAATAATGCTGTTCGCTGTAACTCAAGATTGTGCTCAAGCTGAATGTAATGTGATGAATAGGCACTCTGACTTACGAGCATTGCCTTTGTTAGGGTTTTTGGATGTAGTTTCTTTGATATCTTTACCCTCTTTCTTTAACCTTCTTTTTTATTAGAACTTTTGCTAGGTTATTATTATTTTGGGTGACTATGGCGTATAATTCATGAAGTTGCACACACGGCTTCTCTTCTGTCTTGCTATGCATAGTTTTTTTTTTTATTATATTTTCATGATTAATTCAAGATTTAATTTATTTTGCAGGAGTCATTCTCTCTTTGTGATCCAAAAGTCATTGAGGTGAGTAATCTAATCTGATTCCAATCTACATCCTCATTTCTTTTTGTTTTTCCCAAAACCGTCAGAAATAGTCTTTTCCCCGAACCTTGTTTTTCTATACTTCATCCCTCACATTAGAGGAGTCAAACCAGCCTGAGTTTAATACAATTTGTTTCTTTTCAGCTCATTGACAATGTTCCGATACTACAAATAGACATGGTATGGTGCTATTTTATGATACGAGACATCAAATGGCTCTCGGATGCAGGGAAGCGTCTTGAAATGGCCAGGGAAGGTATTGAACGTGCTCATGGAAAGGATTCTTTTCGCCTCAGGCTCTTGCAAGGAGGTCGCTATCCAGAACTTGCATTGTGAGTTGTTCATTCCCAACCCTTGTATATATTTTTTCCTTTAAAATTCTCAACATTTTTGGGATGAGATTCAAAGTAGATCAATTTTCCATACTTATCTTGGCTTCATATATAGACATTTGAGACTAGAGCTACTTGAAGGGGTGGTGGCGTATCATACTGGCCAATTTGAGAAATCCAAACAAACATTAGCCTCAGCAAGGACAAAGTTTATCCAGGTTTGTTAAGATCTCATAGCATATTGTGATAATTGGATAAAAGAAAGAAAGTCAGCACTTTTCAAATTTGTTCTATTATTTGTATTTTTATCTGCATTAGGATAAAGAAATGGACGTTGCCATTTCTTTTCACTTTAGTGTGACATGTAGCACTAAATAAATTTCTAATGCTGAGATAATTTTTTTTTTTTGTAAAAACTGAAAATATTTTCCTAAGCAGCTATGTCACTCTCCCTAGTCCCTTCCTTAGACTAACACGGAAAGTAAATGGAAATAAAAAGTCTATTTTGAAGTGAGCTGTATTAAATGAAGAAACCTCTATCTGAACTTTGTTACTCCATGGTATCATGTTAGTTTTTTTTAGACAATGTTAAGAGAAGCAATTCCTTTGTCATGTTATTGCAAATATTTTTAATACCTATAAGGATATTGTAGTAGTCAACTGTTATTCTCTTCTTTCCTCCTCTTTCTTTTCATATGTTTTTTATCCTTCTTTTTGTTATGTTTGTTGTTGTTGTGCTGATATTCCCTTATCTAGAACTGTTCACATATTCTAGTTACTTGATTTATTTTTTAATGTTACATCAATGTTTGTAAGCTGTGACATATATCATATTATTCTTACAAGATGTACATTAAATTTGATAAATAGCAGCTGAAGCTCAAGCTTCTATAGCATTAAGAGTTCAACATTACTAATTTTAAATTTTGAACGTACTGATGGATATTGATTGATATAGCCAGATTTGTTTGTTTTTGTATGCCCCCTGCCCCTTTTTTCCTCTTTCAAAGAAGAATAAAAAGAGCATATAGTCCTGCCAAAGAATTTGGCATAACATTCATTACTTTTTCACTCTTCTTGTAAGCAATGTCCTTTTTCTTGCAGCTGCAAGTGCCGGATGAAGCCTTATCACTTGTTATGAGCATGGGTTTTGCTGAACGTGATGCAAAGAGAGCATTGAGAATGAACAATCAAGATGTTGGGGGTGCCATTGATTTCCTTGCTGAGGAGAAGACAAAGAAACTGCGAAAGAGGGAGGAGGATATTCGGAGGAGAAATGAAATTAAGTGAGTGACACTTAATGCTTATCAGACTTTATTTTCTTTGGTTTCTCTTTCTAAATAGCTTGCTTCCAGGGAACAAAAGCGATATGGGATGACACCCTTAAAGAAAGCTGTGGATCTAGAGAGATTGAAGGAATTGGTCTCTATTGGGTAAGTGTTTTTTTTTTTTTATGTTGTATAGTAAATATTGATATTTGGTACTGTAAAGAGGCTACTTCTTTGTACGTATTGTAAGTACCTAGGCTTATGGCACTTACAATTTCTTTATTCATGCGTGGCATCTATCGTTGCATGCATGCAATTCTAACTTAAACAGATCATTATATTTCTTATTGCGATTTGTGAGTCTCTGTTAGCTAATCATACTAGTATTGATTTGATTAAACAACCAATTTGGTTCCCAAGTATTATCCGTTCTCCTAGGTAATGCCTGAAGTAATAAAATTATACAATTAATTCCTCAAATATTCAAGTTGAAGGGTTTTTCAATATTTGGGGACTACTTGGCTTAATTTCTAATATTTGAGGGATTACTTATATAATTCTTTAATGTTACGGACCATTTAGGGGAGAGGGTAATACTTCAGGATTGAAATTGAGGGTTTATTCTACTAGTATTATAAAGCTACTTCACATAAGCATACTATAACAGTCAGACTTGACATTGCTATTCTGGCAGGTTTGACAAGGAGCTTGCTGCTGAAGCCCTTAGAAGAAATGAAAATGACACTCAGAAAGCATTGGATGATTTGACAAATCCAGAAACTAATTCTGCTTTACAGGTTACTATTTGTCTTGACAAAATTCTGTGTCACTTAAAACAATATTCCTTCTTACTCTCTTCAACATGAAGGTCAATATCGAGTCCAGGAAAAGGAAGAGACAGAAAGCAGCACGAGATTCTGAAATTGAAAAAGTTGTGCAAATGGGTTTTGAAAGATCAAGAGGTACAATAGTTATCTAGATTCAAGGCACAACAATGTGCTAAGGTGATACTAGTTATAGACATATAGGAGTGTTCTCATACTGCTGTTTCTTTGCAGTGGTTGCTGCTTTTGAGGCCGGAGGTAGTTTAGATGAAGTATTGCAAAGACTGACAGCACAACCTGGGACTGACCCCATGCAACCTCGAGAAAATTCAGCTTCTGCTTCCCATGGTGGTGCAAGTTCATCTGCTCCTTTGCCAGACAATGTTGATGCTGATTTAGCGATGTATAAGGTTGAAGATCACAGTAAAACAGAACAACGAGATGTAGAGATGGAAGATGAGCTCTCTGCAGATATAGCGAAAGCAGATGCCTTGGCTGATTATGACATCGAAGTTACTGTAGAAGGGGAAGCCATAACTGAGTACCTTGCCCTGGTTGAGTCTGCAAGCTGTCGTGGGGAAACTGTTCCTTCCCAGTAAGAAAAAAATGATTTAAAATATTATGGACCATTTAGAATAATATTGACCAGTTTATGTAAACAGCAGGATATGATATAAATAATGAACGTATTTCTGCTCTTCCTTGCGGGAGCTTTTGAAAATAGCATGATGAGTACAACATGTGAATATGTGTTCATACCCTGGAGTTTGTATGATGGTAAGTTCACTTAGCTTTATTTAAATACTTAATTTGCTTTCGAAATTCCCAAATATAATAAGGGGGAATTTACAAAAAAAGTTATGCCTAGCAAAAGTGTTAAAGAAAGTAACTATTGTATAACATTTTGAGATTATTCTCAACGTAAACGGCAGAGACATGCAGGAAGCAATAATTTCTTACTTTCTCTAAAGGCCCAGATCGGGGCGCGTTCAGCTCATAGAGTATGAATTTTGACACCTTTTGTTTGTTTTGTTGTTTGGGTTGAAATAAAGATAAAGAGAATAGAGAAGAGAAAGATAAAAAGATCTTTACCGTTTGTTATAAAAGAAATAAAGAGTTTGAATAGTATTTGAGTAAATAATTGTTGGTTTCTTTTTCAGTCGAACTCAAGTTATTTTCGTAAAACTTTCGGTATTAATTGCTAGTGATATCTTTGTTGTAATGTTCAAACATTGATAATAAAAGCATATCAAATAACAAAATCATCTTTTGATATGATTTATCATTCACATGCAAAACCTCATAATTATCACACACGTTTACATCATAGGTGTGTTTGTGTATGTAAATTAGTTAAATGGTAACTTTCCTTTAGGCCAATCACCATTCATATTAATAATCACACATGAAACCCATTTCTCTCATAAACAATCTACACAGGAGATGTCACTTTGGTCATATCTTGATTCAATTAGCTCATTTAAATGCTAAACAGTTAAAATGAGCTAAATTTTTAGCATTGATGTACCAAATCCAAAATTAAAACATTTTTAGAGTAAATTATTTTAACTTTTATTTATTTATTTTAAATTTTAGAAGCCCATGATTGTTATTTTAATGTACTGCAACGACATCTGAAAGTAAGAACAAGCACAATGTTATATATATATATATATATATATATATATATATATATATATTAATGATGCACTATAACCTTTAAATGAGCGGTGCATTTACATATGGTTGGTAAGATCAAGTAAAAATATGTAAAATATCTAAATTCATTTAAAATTTAGAATATCCTAGCAGCCTGAATAAATAAAATTTTTAAAATTATACATGAATCAAGTATGGGTGGCTCTCATACTAAATTGTAAGGATTCAACCAATCAACCTAATTTGATTCTAACAGGCAATCATCAATCCTGATCACATGTTTTCTATCCATGTAGAGATAAATTACTACATAAAGATGAATGAAACCCATTGTGCTCCCATACTCATAATCATGATAAAAAACTAAATGCGGAAGCATACCTGGATTAGTCATAATGGAATTATGATGAAAGGTTGATGAGAAGATTGGTTGTATGATCTTTCAAATGTAAAGAGTTTTATTTTCTTCTCTGAATTAGTTTTACTTTTGATAAGCATTAAGAGAAAAGAAAAGCGAAATTGTCGCTCCTCTCTATAAATGGGGACCATAATTTCTTAGAGTAGTAACTGTCATTAGTTAGCCCAAATTTGATAATTATAATTTGGCCCCTCATCAAATTATAATATCACTAATGGTATCTACACAATTAGCCTTTCATAACATATATGCCCTTAGCCATAATTTTATATTGATTAGACCACTTTAATATTTTGACTAATAATATAATGGCTCCAACTCATTAAGTATTTTAAAACCTCTCTCACTCTCTTAATCAATTAACATAATAAGAAAAAGAATTTTTTCATCCAACAACAATTCATACTTTTTTTATGAAACAACCATGAACAATTCTAAACCGTGTATGAGCATCGTGTAATATTAAAATTCAACAATCTATTGTAGAAGCAAGTTTCATGATGATGAATCAAGTTGATTCAAGTAGTTTTGATGATGTCGAAGATGATGACAAAAAGCCCAAAGAATGATTTCAAGATTGAGTCAACAAGTTCAAGATCAAGATTAATTTCAAGTTTCATAGAAGAAATCAAGAAGATTCAAGAATCAAGAGAAGTTTGATTTCAAGATTCAAGAGAAGAAATCAAGAAGACTTCACAAGGGAAGTATTGAAAAGATTTTTCAAAAACCAAACATAGCACAGTTTTGTTTTTCAAAAGAGTTTTTCTCAAAATTTTCTAAGTTACCAGAGTTTTTACTCTTTGGTAATCAATTACCAGTTTCCTGTAATCGATTACCAGCGGCAAAGTTTGATTTCAAAAGCTTTTAACTGAATTTGCAACGTTTGTTGATTATGTGAAACAAACATGACTGATTTTCCGTAAAGAAATATTTATTAAAGCCTGGACGAATAAGGTGATGCATCTAGGAAACACAACAACTAACATATATGAAAATTGTAAATATATTTTGGTGTTAGGTTTTAGGGTCTAATGTATAAAAATAATTATTTTTGTTTACTTGTTTGTGTATTTCAAATGCAGGATTGAGTCTGCTCATTGGGTCTTAAAGAGACTACTGCAAAATAGTCTTGGAGACCTATGTTGTGTTTGGGAAGCCATGAACAACA
The DNA here is from genome assembly GCF_000004515.6 of Glycine max. Lineage (NCBI taxonomy): Eukaryota > Viridiplantae > Streptophyta > Magnoliopsida > Fabales > Fabaceae > Glycine > Glycine max. Next base: position 24,075,312 of record NC_038251.2, on the reverse strand, counting down.
TGATCATACTGCAACACACTGCAATTAAGGCATCTTTTGAGACAAGTACATATGTGATTGAACATGTTTTTAAAAGTTACCTTATACAAGACATGAACAACATGATCACACTGCAACACACTGCAATTAAGGCATCTTTTGAGACAAGTACATATGTGATTGGACATGTTTTTAAAAGAAATAGATGACCCAACATCAAAGATCAACGAAGTGTGATCCATCTTACTATGAGTATGTGGATGCATTGCATTTTGTGCAAAATAATAATTTTTCAATGAAACGGGCTACATCATCATGCGAACAACCAAAACCACAAAGGAATATGTCTATGTTGGATTAATTTCATCCATGCATTCATGATTTCATTGAAAATATTGTTGATGTCAAACCTGATGGTAGCTGTGAATATCGTGCAATTGTTGCCTTATTAGGTATGAGTGAAGATTCATGGTCTTTGGTTCGTAACCATTTGCTTAAAGAACTTGCAAAATGGACTGATGAGTATATGAACCTGGTTGGTGACATAGACAGATTTAAGGAATGAAAATTTTGATATTTAACAATTTTATAAAAAAATATTTTAAATATCAAATATAATTAAATTACTTATATTTTAAAAATAATTAAATAACAATAAAATTTATACATTCATTTTTAAATAAAAAAATTCATAAATTAATTATTTATTGAATAAATTAATTATTATAAACCAGCTTCAAAAAAAAAAATAATTAATTAAATAAATACATATTAAAAATATACAACAATATTTATTTATAAAATAATAAAATGACAACAGAAATATTAATTTACTTTTAAATAAAAAATTTTATTCAAATAATAATTTATTAATTAATAAATTAAATAAAAAATATAAGAATTATACAAATTACGAATCTGTATAATCCTTACAGATTGTTAATCTGTATGGATTATATGAATTCCTTCGGATTCTCAATCCAAGGATTCCAATTTTTAAAAACAAACACTAAATAAACTTAAAGGGAGGGGACTCATGGTGACGACGACGATAGGGACTAGCGGTGTGACGCAATGGATGCATGGAGAGGTTAACAAAGGGGAAGTGTGGTGCAAAAAAAAGGAGATGAAGATGCTAGGTGCAAATGGGTGTAGGGAGAAGAGAAAATATGATTTGTTTTAAAATTTTAAATGAAGGATATTTTTGTCACTTCACTTAAAATGCTGGATGAACAAGAATTGTGCTGGGTGTATGGAGCAATTGCCCATGACCGAACCTAGCAAGCACATTCATTGCCCTCTATTATACATACATTTGGTGTCCAAATTGGGCTGAGGGATTGGGGCAGAACTTCGTGCTGTCTCCATCTCTTTCTTCAATGATTTTGTTTTCTTAGAATATGTCTTTTTATTACTTAGTAACTAAAAAAACATATATATATATATATATATATATATATATATATATATATATATATATCAAAATACATAAAATTATATTATTTATGAATTTTTTATATTATTTTATAATTTTTACAATAAATATTTTTCATAGTTTCTTAATCATTATCATGATGTTACTTGATAGCAAGATCCGTATTTATTTTAGTTAAGAGAATGGGCAATAAGCTGTAGAGAAAGCTTTGTCAATCACACGCCTGACCTGTTTTTCACGATGGTGAAAAATATTTTTTAAATAAGTAAAAAATATTACATATTGAATTGTAGAAATTAAATTAATTAAAATATTCTTCATAAATATTAGATTTAATTAAGCATCAATGTTTAAAAATAATTACTCACAAGATATTACTTAGAAGTATAAACATGTTAAATAGATTGTTAAATAAATCATACTTAAAATATTTAAATTAAAAATCCTATCTTTCGAGCATTACACTACGAATTTTAATTAATCATGTAAAATAATAAGAAAAAGTAATTTTGAATACACAAATAATTTTAAAATATTACCAATAATTCAAATATGTGGAAAAGAGAAGCTCCACGTTTTAAACAATGAGAAATAGTTTCAAAATTGATCAAATCGATTGAGAATCTTAAAAACTCTTATCTAGGCCAGTTTACTGACAGAGTTTTGTTAAAATAGAAATTTCTTTATCTTATGTATTTGGTGAGAAAGTTCGTGAAAGGGTCATTTGTGGATGAACTTGCTGCGGAATGGATTAAGGGATATGTTGAGCTTAGTATAATCATAAAACTTTTTCTTTGGTGTTACGTGTTAGTTTAGTGAGCCTGATGAGAGGGGTTTTTAAATTGAGGTCACTTTTGTTTGGTGGAGGCTTTCTCGTTTCTAGTGGATTATTATTTTTGTTTTTCCTTCTATGTGTTAAGCGTTCCTTGTTTTTCCTAGTGGCTTGCGCTACAGACCCACAGTTAATCCCTTTTCATTGATAAAGTTTTCTGCTTATAAAAAAAATGGTGCATAAGTTAAAGTACATTATATCAATAGTCTTCATAAATGTTTTATTTGATTACTTAGTAAAATATTGAATAATTTTAAATATAATAAATATTTTTTAAATAAAAATCATATTTTTATTTGTGTAACCTTTTATACTTGAACTATAAGATAAAAAGTTACTATCTCTGCTTCTTATATAAGAAACGTACAATTGGATAGATTTTTTTTATTCCTAATTATTAATAAAAAAATATAAACTCAATTTTAAAAAATTATTGTATTTTTTTAATATCCTTGACTTATTGTGAAATCTATTAATGAGCCACTTACTCATTTTTCATGCAAATGAATATATTGATTGACTTATTAACAATATAAGTTACATCCATGATTGGTAAAATTGTTCTTAAATTAGTTATAGTATTGTTGGGTAATCAACGCTCTCACAATTAAAATTATTTATCCCCATGTGAGAACACAACAAATATTACACTATAGAAAAAATAATAACAAACACAAGAATTTAACGTGGTTCGATACCTCTTGTTTACATTCACGGAACCGACTCAAAGTATTTCACTATCTCAAAAATGATTACAAGATTATAACCTACCCCAAATAGTATATCACTCTACAAACTTGAGTACCTCATTCAATGGTTATAAGAAATTATAACACTCTCACACAAATATACTTTTCTCTTAACAAAGTGACTTTATTTCACAATCTATCTTCTCATACACTCTCTCCTCATGTGTTGTTATTTCTCCACTTAATCTCTTCTTTATTTATAGTGAAGATTGTTACCAATTATAATAAATAAGTTCTCTTAGAAGTTAAAACAAAACAATTTCCAATGCATCTATTCAACTAATTTTCATCTAGTAAATTGCAATCTTTCACTTTGTATTTAAGTCACCTAAACCTTAGTGATAAAAATCAAATTCTCAATATGCGTGCACCTTATCTTTTGACTTAAAATTTTACAATTAGTATCATTAAATAAAATCATTATACTTAAATCAATTAATTTCATTGGTATTTTTAGAATAAAACTTAAATTTGTGATACTATTAACTAAAGTTAATCAATTTAACTATTTTTATTAAATTTAATAAATTTTAATAAATCAGTTAATTATTTATTATATAAAAGGCTAGAGGTACTTGTTAATATTTTTCTATGATGGAGTGAAAATAAATTAAATTTTATTTATAACAAGAGTTTAAAGTTTTTTATAGAATTTCCTTTTATAGGTAAACATGTTAAAGATACAAAATATCTATTATTAATTTTATTGATAAGAAATTTTTGTAAGAGAACATTTAGTTAGAATTTTCCTCTAATTTAGTTTTTTCATCTATATATAGACTCAAATTAGAGATTTACTTTTTTTAAAAAACTTAATATATTTAAACTTAATTATATAGTTTCACTCTAACCGACACTTATTGGTTGTCACTACTACAAAAATAGCATTTTACGACACCATTTCTACAACGGTTGTTTAGGGATCGCCTTAGAAAGTGGTGCGGTGGCATTTTTATAATTATTGTGAAGATAAGAACATTTTACGACACACATTCTAAGACGGTTAATGAAAACCACCTTAGAATGTTATTTATAATTCAATTTACGATGGGTTTTATAAAATAACTGTCTTAATTTTGGAAAACATAAACGCGCCCTCCATCGTTCCAACTTCTCCTTTTCGCAGTCTCGCGCCCTCCCTCAATATTAAACCCTTCCTTTTTCTAACCCTAGTCTCGCGCACTCAGAACCTCTAACTTCTTGTTGAACCTTAGTCGTGCGCACACAGCACCCCTTCGTGAATCTCTTCCACATTGAACCAACCTCTTCGTCGAGTTGCTTCCGCTTCTTAAAGCCCTCAGAGCCTCACTCATCTTCATCTACACCTTCTTCCTTTCCTTCCTCCTGTTTATTCTCCCTCATTGGTGCCGCCTCTCCACCGCGGTTGGGCTGCCTCCTTCGCCAAAGAAGCATTTGAGGCGGCGATGGCTCGTGCACGAGAAGGAGGACACATGCCGCAAAAGGGCGCTGGCGCATTTGAGCCTACTTTAAAAACCCGCACAAACCTAACTCGTGGCTCTACCATTTTTCGTAGCTGTTGTTCTTGCACGTGAGCAAGCCTCAGGTAACTCTCACCTCTCTTTTTTCTCTTTGGTGCTTCATTGCAATGTTGCGTGCATTTCTCATTTTGGATCTTCATTTCTGAGACACTGCTCGTTTTATTCTTGTTTTGAATTTCGCATCTTATTCTGCTTCTGAAACTGGATTGTTCTTGTGGTTTTGTTCGTTGTTTTTTTGGATTTGTAGTGCTTGGGATTTAATTAGAGGTAAATCTATCGTATTTTCCGATGTTCTCTTTCCCTTGCTTATGGTTTTCGTCCATTTGGATGGTTTGAGCTGTTATTGTTTTGGAAGATGTAGGACTCTAAAAACTACTTTGATTTTCTGTACATTGTGTGATAATAATTATACTAAGATATATTCCTGTTGGTGTGAGATTAGCCTTTCGAGTTGTGTGGCTAATCTTGCTCTCTGGAAAGATGTTAGCTAAGAACTGTATATGTATTTAGTTTTTCAAGTGATAATCAATAGATTCAAATCATTCTTTTGATTGTTTCTAATCTTAGATAATGAGATTTATCCCCCATCCCCACTTCTCTGACTTGGCACTCATTTTTCCGTGGAAGATATGCGGACTTTGCAAGGCTATTAACATCATGCAACTTTGGTGTCTATGCAATGGACTGGATAGGTAGTTTGATATTTCTTTTTCGATTCCGTACTTACATGATTTCGTGTATTGTTCAACAGAGGTCACTGGTTGGATATAACATTCTTTTAGTGCTGATGTTTAACAATGCTTGTTGCAGGGAACACGCAGGTCATCAATCAGTTGGTGGTGAACAACAACTGGTACCTTGTTTGACTTGGCTGCAGATGGGTCAGTGAGTATTTGTTAAATATTCTCTTCATTTTCATCTTTTCCATGTTCCCTTTAGTTTCACTAATGAGATTACTGCATTCTTTTGTAATGGTTAAATCAATAATAATGATTTCACTGGGTTAATTTCACTTTGCAGCAACCTTCAATGTTGCTTCAAGAAGTTGGTGTTGTTGTGTTAGTGTTACTTGGTTTTGCACCTCCTTCCACCTTTTTTGCTGCCAGCTCATCCAAGGTTATTGAAATCATTAGTGATGTTCTATTTTTGCTGGAAGTAAATGGAATCAATGGTCTCTAGCCTTGTATTAAATAGAATAATCAATTTCTATATTATGTTCTCTCTTTCCATGATAATCCAATGTGCAGCAATTCATTTTGGAGTACAAATTCAGATAAAGTTGGCATTGAACTTCCAGGTTAGGCTTGGAAAAGTTCATTTCCAAAAAGAAAGAGAAAATAATGAAAATGGTGGTAGGCAATACCAATGATTTCATAATTTTTTGTAAGAGGCTTTTCGTTTTCGTTGTTTTTTTTAATGCAGATGAAACTGATGTTTCTGTGGTTTCTTTGGATGAGCAACTGGAAGACTGGACTGACAAAGAAATTAGTGATTTTGTTAGTTTTGATTTATATTATACATGTAGCTATTTCTGTATTATTTTATTATCATGTTATATGTGAAAATGACTTTTTCATTGTTTTCTTAGTCATCTTTGATAGGTGGGTCATATGCTCCTGATGCCCTTGAGCCATTAAATGGAGTCCTTACCATTCCATTGACAAATGATGCCTCAGTGAATCTCCATATGTCAAAGGTATAGTGAGGATTTTAAGGTATATTTTTTTAATTATATGTGAATGTGTCAAGACTAATTGGGAGGTTTATGTGCTTGTTTTTGCAAAAAGCAGAAAGGAAGTTCATCGTAGGTCTTATGTCTCTCACACATAATGTCCAAAGAGCAATTCAAATGCATGACAATTTATCACAGAGTGCAAAGGGTCCTACTGAGTTGTTAACAGGATGCTTTAATGGCTTTAAGGTATGTCATGTTCTTCTTCACATCTTTTCTTATTCTTCTCTACCTTTTTTCTTTTGAATTTTGGGAAGAACTGCCATGTGACATGTGCTATTTACCTGCAACATTATCCAATGTAGTGGATTACTGGCTTTCCAGCATTGCCTGGGGAGAGGATAAGAACATAACTCTATACGAAAGCTAATTGCCACAATATTAGTCTTATAAGGATAAGAACATAACTCTATACAAAAGCTAATCTCCAACTTGTTTAATATAAGAGATACTGAAATGAGTAGGTGTGTTTTGTTTGCTTTCACCATTATTGTTTTGCTTTGGTTTCTGCATCAATATTTGAAGTTTGAATATTGAACTCACCCTGGAATCTGTGTTTAGCTTTCTTGTAGCAATGGGTGATATTTCCTCGAGGAAAAAAGGGATGAAGTGAACAAGGAATCCAAGCTTCTACTAGATTACACCAGAAAGGCCATAGTCAGGCTAACCTATTTAAAAAGGAAAATTTTCAAATGATGTAACTTAAACAGGGATTTAAATTTCAATTGTCAAAATTGCAGAAAATTGCAATTTCAATTTTCAAATGATTTAACTTAAACAGGGACTTAAATTTCAATTGTCAAAATTGCAGAAAATTGCAATTTCAATTTTCAAATGATTTAACTTAAACAGGGATTTAAATCTATACAATATCAATTAGGATTTATCAGCTAATAAATGATAATTCATATTCGAAGTTGGGAGAAAATTGCAGCCAATTATAACTAATATTAGCTGCTATTTTTTTTTTCTGGTATAAATTAGTTGCAATGTCACATCATGTTCCTTATGGTCTCTACGTATTGGTAATTAAAATTCATTCTTATGCATCCAATGTGTAAAAGTATTATCTAATTTATGTGAAGTCTGATTGATATGGCATCCTACTCTGTACTCACTTTTTGCTTATGATATGATAATTTGATGGATTAAGCTAATTATGCAAGATCATGTAGGGATGCAAATCCAGAGGTATTAAACTTTGTGGGCCACTTGCTGCAGCGGGAATGATTGCTGCATGGACCTCTAAATGCCTTCCTAATTATCAAAGAGAGAAGTATGTTGCATGGACCTCTAGTCATAGTGAGCAGGTAAGTAATGCTTCTTGTGTCCTATAAGTTGGATTTATTGCACTATACTTGAATTTTTCAAACCCACAGGATTTGGAAAATGTGTTGATGAAAAGAGATATAATATATATAATTTGAAATGTTCAAGAGAAAGAATGAATAGTATCTGTTTTAAAGAAAGAAACTGTGTTGATGAGATTGAAACGGTTAAAATTAATGACGATGTTTGAGAAAGAATGAATAGTATCTATTTTAGAGAAAGAAATACATAAAAAGAGGCATATGAGAATCGAAGTGGAGTCTTTGTGAGGAAAGCTCCTCACAAGCGGGAGAAAAGTCATTTCAAGGAGTTTTTTAAAAATCTCCTTGTTTCTAAAATTTCTTTTGAAAAAATAAGGTCTTTATATTTTTAAGACTTCTTTTCATAAAGCATGTTTAACTCAGCTTCTCTTTTTAAGGAGGAGAGAAAAAAAAACGGGATCAAATACTACTGAAGTGTGATGTATTAGCGATGCTTATAACATTTTTGTATTATAGTAGTAGTTATTTACTGTGAGAAACTTTTTATTATGTTGAAGAATTTTCATCTCCTTTTATGTTTTAAATTATGCTTGTTTGCTATTTTTTTATCATTTATACAATGTAGTCATATTCATATAAAATTTTACTTTTTATATATGTATATTTTTTTAAAGCAATTTAATTTTTTTATTCATTGTTAAATTAATACAAAAGATAAAGAAGAGAATAAGACTTTTAATAATGAATATTTTTGTTAATCATTCAAAATGTACACATGTACCTAATTAATTAGTTACTCAAAATGTAAATATACACCATTTGATTCCGGAGTGTATTAATTTTACTCGGATTTTAATTATACACACTACTAGAAAAACAACAGTTTACGACAGGGACTCTACGACGGTTGTTTGGGAATCGGCATAGAAAGTGGTGTGGTGGTATTTTTGTAAATATATTAAGAGTAAGAGCCTTTTACGACATTCATTCTAAGACTGTTAATCAAAACCGCCTTAGAATGTTGTATAGAATTAAAATTATGACGGGTTGTTTAAAAAAACCGTCTTAATTCATTTGGATTAAAAAAATAAAACGTGCACCTCGTGGTCTCCTTTCGCGCTGTTGAACATTCTAACCCTAGCTACTCTTCTTCACGCTCCTTCACTCTCCAAAGAGCAAGCGCCGCTTCCACTCCCTAGTCCCGCAGGTCGAAAACGTCGTCATCCGCGTCGACTACGTGATCTTCGACGGCGACTGTTCCTCCTCCTCTGCCGCCTCCGATGGCGGCCCTTTCTAGAACATCCTCCGCCTCATCTTCAGTGGAATCATCAAACCCATTCAAACCCTCAGCCAATTCCTCGGCCCCAAACGCCCCTCTTCCTCCGCCGCCGCTACCGCTGCCACATCCCCTTCCTCCACCTCCTCCCTCGCCATCGGTTTCGATGAAGACTCTGACGGCGGCGCCACCCTCCATTTCCCACATCACTTGTAATAAATCTTCATATGTTCAACTATGCAACTATGCGAAATTTTGAAAGTGAGAAAGTTTCGATTCTATCTGTTTTAATGCGAATGTATATGGCGTAATTAGCGATGTTGCAGACAAATGACTAAATGAGTGATTGGTTGGTTAGTTTTGATCTGATTGTTATGATGTTCAGTTACTGATGGCTGGTAGGTTCATCGATCTTTCGTGTTTCAGTATTTTTGGGGATTAATCAATCGGAATATTGTGGTTTGGTAGTTTGGATCCTTTTTTTTATGCTCGCTTAGTTTTGATATTTCCTTTTAGAGGTGTGTTAGTGCTATTTACTTGCTCAATAAAAGAGTATGAAGCTAATAGAAGCTTTGCTGATGTGATTCTTCAAAATCTCTGTCCTTATTATAAAGAACAGTCCAAAAAACATAATTTAGGTATTTTTAGTGGTTTTGTTGAGTAGTTGTAGATTTTTAATTCTAAGGAGAATTTAATCTGTCAGGAACGAAGAGGTGGATTTGAGTCATGTTATATACTGATCGCGAGAAATGAATAGACATTGGGGTTTAAAAATTTTATGGTGTTTTATTCAGCTTATGTTTTGAGTGAAAAAAAAAACAAACTTAATGTGTTTGTGTTTAATTATGTGTTTAAAAAGATTACAGTAATATGAAGATTAATTATGTGTTTAAAAAATAAAAAAAAATCTCTAATGTTGCTTTCAGATATCCTAAGAGCATTAGTTTCTTAGCTGAAAAATTATTTCTTATAATTTCTTTTTCATTAAAATAAATTTATTTGAGAATGAGAGATTGTTAAAAATATGTATTTTATGTAAAAAAAATTCTTTTTTACCAATAAATAATAAATTTTATATATCAACATATAATTAAATGAAAAAAATACTGATGAGAAAAGCTTAATTTCTTTGTGCTTCTGTATGGCAGTTCTCATCTAGCAAAAGTAAATTGAAATTGAATGAACATTTTTTTTTTGAAGAAAAATAAACTTTATTATTAAGAGGTTTTCATAATATATTTGTGTCGAGCGTTTTCTTCAATTGAAGTATCTCTTGTCTTTGAATTTGTTGAATACATGACTGGTTTAAGTGTTAGCGAGTGAGTCAAATTTAATATAATCTCTCGTCTTTGGACTAGGACTAAAATGACTATTCTTTGTTGATTTTAATTAAGAACTAATAAAGATAATATTTTAATAATTTTAAACACTTTTTTTCATAATTTTAGGAGATAATTTAGTCAATTATTCCAACTTGCGTGTGTGAGACTATACTATACTAGTAGCGTATAGGGATTCCGAATTAATTTAATCTTTTTATAAGGTGGCAAATTAAGGCTTAAGTTTTTTTAAAAAAGATGTTTATATTTAGTGTTAAATAGTATTTCGCACAGAATTATATCTAAAATAAATAACATGATCAACTAGGTAGGAGTTGAGAAAAGGTATATAGAAATAATAGATAAAAAAATAGTGCTTAAATAGTATTTCGCAAAGAATTATATTTAGTGTTAAATAGTGCTTAATTGTAACTTGAACATAATTGTCATTAAAAAAATTGTGAGAAAAAAAATACTTCGTGTATAAGAATTGAGATTATTTGCAAAGGTGAGAGAAAAAGTACATAGTATAAGGATCAGAGACATGCTTAGAATTTGTGCCCATCGAATATGTGTGCATGCTAGTGAAAGTAAGTAGCTTAGGATGACAAACAATTGACTAAAGATTTTGTTTTATTTTCTTTCTTTTCAAAGAGTGGAACACCTTTTTTCTATGTTTTTTTTTTACATAAGTAGATACCTAATAAACGTCTTTAATTAGTTCATTTTCAGATAATAATTTTTTGTACTTTTAAGATTTTTTTCCCCAAAGTTAATATTTAACTCTCTTTTTGCCTAATAAATATCTGATGCTTAACTAATGGCATGGAATTTTGTTGCTTCTTGTTTCCTAATTGAGATTTTAAGTTAATAGTTTGTGCTTAAATTGGTTCTATTTCTATGGTTCTAGTTTCTGCTACCGTGATTTGTTTTTCTACTCTTGCTCTTTAAAAGCTTGGAATTTAATTGAATGATAGATAGTATTGAAGGCTCGCTACAACATATAATTCTAATTTTTCAGTGAATGGAGTAGCTTTCAACTGGCTTGTCATGTTATCCATTTACAAACTGTAGTTAGTACTTAATTCATAATGATAAGGTGCTACTTGTCTATCTTGCAAAATTAGTCTTCTGAAGTGGGTTTGGTTCATGGTAACAAAATATGAGAAAAATGACAAGTAGGGAAAGATCATTGATCTAGGTGCTTTCTTCATATTATGTGTCCAGTGGATGCATACTGAATTGTATTATCCTCTTGAATGTTGATATATTTTCATTTACTATTCGCAGTGCAAATGTTTTTGGAGTTTCAACAGAATCTATGCAGCTTTCTTTTGATGCCAGAGGGAATAGTGTACCTACAATACTGCTGTTAATGCAAAGACATTTGTATGCACAAGGAGGTCTGCAGGTATTTATCCTAGTTTCTATGTCCTTCCCTGCCTTGTTGGTGAGAATCTAAAGGTGTTTTGAATTATTAATATGCTTCTTGAACAGATAATGTGAGTTAGTGGATAAACAATTTGTACATTATTTGACCATGTTTGCTTCTGATTTGACCAGAAACCTTTTGTATGATTGATTGTTTAATTTAAATTAGGCTTGAATCTTTAAATCGAAACTTGAAACTTAAATGTATACATCCAGGCTGAAGGAATCTTTAGAATTGATGCTGAAAATGGTCAAGAGGAGTTTGTGAGGGAATAATTAAATAGAGGTGTAGTACCAGATGGCATTGATGTGCACTGCTTGGCAGGTCTCATAAAGGTATTATTATTTTTTCCTACTCAAAATCACTTTTCCTTTTCTTTCCCTATATATTTTGAGATTTATTTGGTCTTGGATTGTTGGATTTTGGTCTGGTCTCTTATTTGAAAGTTGTCCAGGTGAATTTAATAAATACACTAATGTTAATTGTTTTCCTTTTTTAACCATGGGGCTGAGTGGTGGATGCATTAAAGAGGCCACTAAGGCACTAACTCATTATGGCAACTATATTAAAGAGATTATTTCATTAATTTTTATGTGTTTTTGTTCCTTCATAGGCTTGGTTTAGAGAACTACCAACTAGAGTATTGGACCCTTTTTCGCCAGAGCAGGTGATGCAATCCCAGTCAGAAGAAGAATGTGCTCAGCTTGTGAGGCTTCTTCCTCCAACAGAAGTTGCTTTGCTAGATTGGGCAATAAATTTAATGGCAGATGTTACTCAAATGGAAAACTTGAACAACATGAATGCACGTAATATTGCAATGGTTTTTGCGCCAAACATGACTCAAGTAAGACTAAATCATTTTTTGTTGTAAATGTAGTATACAGTTTTGCTCTTAGCTCCAATTTTTGTTATTGAGTTCATACCAGTCAAATTCATCTTATTGGATATAGCATCAATGAGTAAAAAAACATTTTGATATATTTTCATTTATGTAAAAGTCTTCTATTGAAGGAATAAACAGAATCGGTGAAAAAGATTTACATTATTAGTTTTTTCACCCTTAACAAGGGTTTTGGAGATTTTTGAAAATCTGGGAGAGCATACTGATGTAAAATGGGCTTGTAGTTTTAGGATTTTAATTTTGAAATTGAGTCTTTTGTTTCAATATTATTTGTTACTTTGGGAATTTATTGTGTGTTGGATTATCTTATTCTGAATAAGGTTAGCTTGTTATGTTGAGTCTCTAGATCAGTGTTGTTAAATGGTGGCGCTATGGCAAAATGGCATGGCGTTTTTTTTGCCAACCGCCATAGGCAATTTGTGAAGGGAAACCCGACGCGACGACACCATAGACTGCAATGGTTGTATTGTAAAACGAAGTAGGGAATATGGATATGTAGTTATGGTAGAAAATAACTTTTTATACTCCTAAGAATCAACAAATCATGAGAATAATTTTTAATTTTCCTTTTTTGTGATGCATTCATATCTAAATAACAACTTTCATTTTCTTTGTTAGGAATCTGCACACCACTGTAATAAGCAACATCAAACATTTTATGCTAATTAAACATATAAATATAAATATACACAACATTTCAATGTAAAGAAATTAAAATGGTACCTTTTCCTTGGATTTGAACCTTGGAAGAATCTCCAAAAGAAACATTTCCTTTCACCTTCTCATCAAGTTCCACAAATTTCTCTTTGCATCCACACATGTGATTGCTTGCTCCATTGTCAAGATACCATAAGCATTTGTCTTCCTTCTCACCATTATTAAGTGATAGTAGTAGTGTTGACTCTTCAACTTCTTTATCTTCTTTATCATCAACAAGATTGACCTTCTCTTCAACATTTGTTCTATACTCCCAAGAGTAATGGCCATATTTATGACAATTAAAACATTCAACATTAGATTTATCATACCTCCTTTCATATGCTTTTTCATAATTGTTTCTACCTCTTCCTCTTCCTCTTCCACGACTTCTAGTGGATTGATGGCTCCTCCATTCATTATTGTCAAAATTATCACAATCTCCTCTTCCTCCTCTTCCTTGGCCATGACCACGTCCACGACCACGTCCTCTTCCACATCCACGTGCTTTTTGACTACTTTCTCCTCCATTTTCTTTCAAAGAAGCTTTGGCTTTGAGGACTTGCTCCAATGGCTCATCATGTCTTCTATTGAACCTTTCTTCATAGGCTTGAAGAGAACCCATCAATTGATCTATGGTCATTGAGTCTAAATCCTTAGACTCTTCAATAGCACAAACCACATAATCAAATTTAGCGATTAAGGAGCGAAGGATCTTTTCCACCACACGAACATCTTCCATATTTTCTCCATAACACTTCATTTGGTTCACAATAGCCAACACCTTGTTGCCAAAATCTGAGATAGATTCGGATTCCTTCATATGCAATGATTCAAACTCTCTACGTAGAGTTTGTAGGCGCACCTTTTTTTACCTTATCAACACCTTCAAGGGAGGTTTTCAAAATCTCCCATGCTTCTTTGGATGTGGTTGCATTTGACACCAACTCGAACATAACTTCATCCAAACCTTGATGAATGAAAGTAAGTGCTTGTTGATCCTTCTTCTTCGACTTCAACAAAGTCTCCTTCTCATTTGGTGACAAAATAGCCTCATTTTGAGGTTGGGTATAACCTTTCTCTACAATCTCCCATGCATCTTGAGAACCTAACAAGGCTTTCATGCGAAGAAACCAATTATCATAATTCTCTTTGGTAAGACGAGGGAATTGAAACATACTCAAGACATTGCTTGTCATCTCTCAACTCACAAAGTGTTTCTCTCTCAACTCACAAAGTGTTTCTCTCTCAACACTCTAGAACTCAAGCTCTGATGCCACTTTGTTGGAAGAAGGAAAAGATTTTATTTCATTTGGCACTCAAAATACAAGAGTATGATCCCCTATTTATACTAAAATAGAGTAACCACTCACATAATTTGCTTATTCAAGAATACTAAATGCTCACATAATTGCTTATTCAAGACTTTGTAACTTACAACCTTACAACTTTCATCTTCCACAATTTAAGGCTCATAAAACTTGTTATTATTATTTTTCTAATTAATATCTAACAATATATATATATATATATATATAAAGAATAAAACATTACCAAAGAGATCGATCGAAGTGATGAAAGATATATATACCTAAACTCCTTAAGAAGATTCATATTCACCTCTTTCAGTTTCTTCAAGTTCTCTTGCATATTCTGGGGGACAAATCAACCAATTAAAATAAAATATATTATCAATTACAACTTCCAAAGCAGCAAGCAGAAGTAAATCTGAAGAAAAGAAAAGAGAGAACCTCGTAATGAGAGTTCCAAATATCAACTCCCAGAGTCATCTGGTATTGATCGAAGAACTGCTTTGTTCTTGAAAAAAGAAAAAGACATAAGAGAGAAGATAGGTAGGTAGGGTTTGTTGGACGAGATAGAGAATAAAAAAAATGTACGATTGCTCGATCTTGTGGAGTTTTCCAGTGCTGGAGAACATAATAATAGAAACCTTGGCATCGCAGTGAACGGTGAGCTTGTTGGCCTTCTTGGTGGTGTTCTCTATCCTCTTGATCTGGATCTTTCCTCTAGCTAGCAGCTTCTTCACTTGCTCGATCTGGGGCAGCGATTTCAATTAATGAGGGCAAGAGGAGGTGTGTTTGCATTGCCGCAAATGGGAGGCCTCTTTGCCAAATTAGCGAAAGCTATTGCATGCTTTGTCATAAACGTCTTGTGCTCTTTCTCGTTTCATCGTCAACACCAGCTCCCATGTGCACTATGGGGACCCTTACGAGAAAGAGAAGAGAGAGTATGAGAGGGTCAGCTGAGTGGAGGCAGGAAGGTTCAAGAATTAGGGTTCGCGAAAGGAGAAGGGGGAGGACGCATTTTGCCTTTTTTTGTTTCTCAATTACGATGGGTTTTTATTAAGAGCCGCAGTGAATTTAATTACATATAACATTCTAAGGCGATTTTCAATGACCGTCTTAGAATGCGTGTCGTAAAATGCTCTAAAACTTACAATAATTACAAAAATGCCACCATACTATTTTTTAAGGCGGTTTCTGTACAACCGTCGTAGGAAAGGTGTTGTAAAAAGCTATTTTTACAGTAGTGTTAGGTCGTCAAGAATGAAAATGAATGATATTAATGTTTCTGTCAAAAAGCATCATAATATTCCACTTAAAAGGAAAAATTCTTTGTCTCAATATGCGTTGTGATAATTTATAGTATATTAACAGTGTCATATAATCAAGGTTTGAGTTGTACCGATGTTATATCCTTTCTTTCTGTGCGGCGGCCGGACATGTTAGTTTGGGTTGGTATTGTGAAGGCACTAATTAACATTAGTATTTATGTTAATCTAATTGACTTGATTGATGCCATTTTATAAGTGCAAACATTAACTATAAAATAAAATTTTAGTAAATTTTTCTGGTAAATATAATTTTTAATTTAAATAAAAACTAGATTTATGTATAGTAAAATAAATAATAAAAGCTTCTACCGACTTTCATGATCAGTAGATGGTCAAATGTTTTTGGGAAATTATACCAATTATCCCCGTTTTTTTAAAAACATTTACATTAACTTCCTTTATAGGAAAATATGATATAATATTTTTTAAATAATTAAGGAAGTTAAATGTAGGAGTAAATAAAAAAATATATAATTTCACATGACTTTAGGGCTCTCTACAGCCCATCAAGTAACACAACTAGCTACATAATTTACACCAAAACCTCCCCTATGTTGCTAGAGAGTCTCTACACTACCAACTATCGACCCTACCCTCCACCGCCATCCAGAGGCTTCACAATGGTCCGTACTTCTTTCTTCTGTAGTTTAACATATTTAGGTACGTGGCAGTCATGTTCACATAATCTTCTTTCACAAGAGGTACCTCATAGAAAGAGGTACCTCGGTGGCACTAGGAGGAGTTACCTCACGAAGACATCAATGAACCACACATAAGGTCACAAACCTTTCATCAACATCAAAGGTAGTACCAGAAAAATGCTAATGGGAAGGTATCACATGTCCTCTAGAGTACGCATAAGTTACATTTTTCTTTATTTCTTTAATCTAATAAAAAAACTGATTTTTTTTCAGAAAAAAAATTGAATTTTTATTTTTACTTTTATTTTCAAAATTACTAATTTCTTTATCATTTTAACAATTTATTTTTTCAAAGTTTTATTATAATGCTTTTTTTTATGTTCATAGCAAATATAAGTAAACATCACCCTTGCGAAGCATGGGTCAACACGCTAGTTTTATATATTTGCAGCATTGTTATGTTATTCTTGAACCATTTTTTTCTATATTTAATCCATTAAAGTTGGTTTAGTGATGAAGAATTTGAGTAATTTGTATGAGATCTTAGAGACATTTATATTTGGGTAGTTTATGTTATTCTTCCAATATTTACCAATGTTTTTGTCCACTTTCTCCTCTCTAATTTTCAGGTTTTCAATTTATTATACTGTCCAACATTAATATTCACGCGTGTGATATGCCCTTACATGTGAGAAATGATATCATGATTTGGGATCATCATATTAGTTGTGGTCTTGACCAATAAAAGGTTGACGCAAGGACAAGGAACTAAACACAGGAATGATTATTGTCCATAACAACATTTATAATAATAATATTAAGATGAAGCATAATTGTTTTTGTCCATAACTTTTAGCAATAGCAGAATTACCGAACCACAGCAAGGATAGTGACATCATCTAGCAAGGGAGGCTCGAAAGGAATACTGCAAGACCCAATTACTTGAAGGATTATTTCAGCACTTGGAGCTAGGATAGGCTATAACAGAATTTGTTAGAAAGGATTCTGTTATGCCATTTTGTTATATAATTCTGTTAGTGTTTTGTGCTTTTTATTACCAGACAATTACTTGTATAAATAAGATGAATGGGAATGAAATAGACAAGCAAGAAATTCATCAGTAATCAGTAGTTCATGGAGGAATACCTTGTCTTCGAATTCAAGGTTATCTAGTGCCAATTCCTAACATTTGGTCTGACTTGCCATGGCCGACCACGCCACCCACAAGACCACTATTAACTGTCCTGAAGACGTCATATCCCGCCTCACTATACACCATGATTCCCTGTCCGAAAAACAGTGACCTCTCCCATAAAGTGGATACAATCCTTGACCATCTGAACCAGCTTACCCACTTGCAACGTTCCCCTTCTCCTTCACCTTCCCCAACCCGACACCATGTGAAACTCGAAATCCCTAGGTACGATGGTCACAACCCTATGGGTTGGATTTTGAAAGCTTCACAGTTCTTCGATTATCAAGAGACACCAGACAAAGAACATATCACTCACGCATCATTTTATATGGACAACCCGACATTGAGCTAGTTCCAATGGATGTTCCGTAATAGATTCATCACATCCTGGAACGGATTACTCCAAGCCTTGGAATCTAGATTTGTCCCATCATTTTACGATGACTCGAAGGGAGCTCTCTTCAAACTCTCCCAATGTGGCTCGGTGAATGAATACCTGACGGAATTCGAGAGGCTTACCAATTGCGTGGTCGGCCTCCTACCTTCGTTCCTACTGAGTTGCTTCATCTCTGGCTTGTCACCTGACATACGCTGCAAGGTTCAAGCACTCCAACCAATTTCAGTTCCTCAAGCAACTACGCTTGTGAAACTTCAGGAAGATAAGCTCTTAGACCGTTGTCACAGTTATCGCCCACAGCCACTAACTACCCCACCAATTTCCAATAATACCTCCTCCCTTGCACCCCCTGCTTCCAAGCCCTCTTTTGTTCATTGCACCTCAGACGAAATGGTTTTCCAAAGAAAAAAGGGCATGTGCTATAATTGTGATGAGAAGTGGAACTCAAATCACAAATGGAAGATCCCTATTCTTCTCTTTATAGTCGATACTCCAAATTCCCCTCCCTCACCTGACCTACCTTCCCCCGAAACACTTGACTCTGACTTTGATCCCCTACCCACTCCTATCCCTCACATTAGTCTCAATGCCCTTTCCGGCCTCACAGCTCCCGAGACATTCCACATTTACGGCTCCATTCACCAGGCTCGTTTGACGGTGTTGATTGATAGTGGAAGTACCCATCATTTTGTTAAACCTCGAGTGGTTCGTTTTCTGCATCTCCTGCGTTATGGTTGGTAACAACTCTATGCTTGATTGTCACTAGATTTGCCCTACCACCGTCCTCCAACTCCAGGGTCACTTTTTCACAATAGCCCTCCATGTGCTTCCCTTCAATAGTGCCAACGTCGTTTTGGGCGTGGAATGGTTGAAAGGGCTAGACCCAGTCATTACTGACTACACCACCCTCAATATGCACTTCACCTACACAGGCTTACCAGTCCAACTTCAAGCTGATGTCGCATATGGGACTACTTCAATATCAACCCATCTAAGGGTGGGTAAACGGGCTCAGGTCCATGGACTGGCCCACGGGGCCCGCGGTCCGCGCGGGTAACAGATCGATTTTTTCAAATAGTCCATGGTTATGCAATATTTTTGGGCTCACCCTAGGCCCACCCCACTTAACCCGCGGACCGTGCGGGTTTGGCCCGTGGGGTCTGTGGGTTGCCTGTAAGCCCACTTAATCCATGGTTTGAGAATCCCACCAACTATAGCACCTTAAGAATCCCGCTTAATCCAGATCTTTCATTGTTGGCTTGTGATATTTTAAGCATCTAAATTACAAATATGGTTTCCAAATCAGCATTTAGTATTAGCTCATGGGTGCTTAACAAATATTGAACTAGGCTTCTTGGTGACAATGTGCAAGCCTTGATATGTACTAAAAATTGGTTACTAGGATTTGATGAGCAAGGTAAATAATGTGTAATAATTGTTGTCTTTTAATCACTTAACTTGAGTTGATTCTAATATTTATTATCGTTTTGAGTTTTAGGAAAAGAATATGAAGATGTGGAGATGGAGAAGGCTCAAGCTACTTCAAATATGGAATTATTTGTTATTGGAGATGTTTAAGTTTCATATTTTAGATTTATTGCTTGGATTTTCTTTTGTTAAGACATTATTTATTTTATTGATGTAATTGACTAATTGTTGATATTTTATTTACATTTGTATTGAACTTAATTTGATTGTGTTGCATTTTTTTGAAATTGAAATTCTTTTAAAACTAGGCCCGCGGACCGGCCTGTTCGACCCGAGGGGTCCACGGGGTGAGAGCGAACCAATTTATTAGGTACGCATAAGAATGCAGGGCAGGCTGACCCGGTCCGCTACCAATGTGGGCGGGCCTTACATGGGGTGGGTCGGCCTGCTTACCCACCCCTAAACCCATCAGGTCAGGCATTCTTTACAGACCTATTCTACCTCAATGTTATTTCACTTATCTGTCACACCCATATCCAAATCCGACCCAAGCCCAAAAATGAACCATCCAATCCACGCCATTTAGACCATCCTCACCAAGTTCTCCTCCATTTTCAACCAACCCCATCAGCTTCCACCTCCCCACCAAATAACTCACCACATCACCCTTCAAACTTCTGCTTCCGCGGTCAATGTCCGACTATACCAATACTGATATTCCCAAAAATTTGAAATTGAGAAATAGGTCTCTGAACTCCTCGCGGCAGGTCTCATTTATCCCAATTGCAGTTTGTTTTTGTCACCAGTGTTACTCATCAAAAAGAAGGATGGTGGGTGGCGTATGTGCGTTGATTATCGCGTGCTTAACACCATTGCAGTTAAGGATAGATTCCCTATGCCTATGATAGACGAATTGTTAGATGACCTCGGCCTAGCCTCATGGTTCTCAAAGCTTGATCTCCGTCAGAATTTTCACTAAATCTCAATGGTCGTCGACGACATTGAGAAGACGACGTTCCACACTCACCAAGGTCATTATGAGTATCGCGTAATGCCTTTTGGTCTATGCATTGCACCATCGACATTTCAAGCAACCATGAACACACTCCTTCAACCTTATCTGTGAAAATTCACCACGGTGTTTTTCGATGACATTTTGGTTTATAGCGCCACCCTGGAATCTCACCTCCATCACTTAGAGTTGATTTTCACAACTCTCTTACAGGGGTAGTTCTTCCTTAAACACTCCAAGGCTTGTTTGCTCAACGACAAATGGAGTATTTAGGACATGTTATTTTCACTAATAGGATAGAACCAGACTACTCTAAGATTACCATGATGCTCGAGTGGCCAGTCCCCAACAACCAAAGGGACCTGCGAGGCTTCCTCGGACTCACGGGCTTTTACTGAAAGATCGTCAAAGGCTATGCCGCCATTGCTGCCCCTTTGACCTCACTCCTATGTAAAAACAACTTCAGTTGGACACCAAAAGCACATAAAGTCTTTGAGTGGCTTAAAGTTGTGTCATACCCTAATTTCGTCCGGGGACCTTTGCTTGATGACATGCGACCATTCTTTGGTCCTTGTGAGGTGCTTGGCACCCCTCATTAGGCAATTTATGAAATTCCAGGACATGCCGAAAACCAAAAAAATGTTGATGCACAATCCGTAAGTTTCCGTGACACATCGGAAATCAAAAGGAAGCATCGTTGCATAATTAAGTGAGGTTCCGTAACATTCCGTAAGTCAAAAAGGGGATGATTATGTAATCCGCAAGGTTCCGTAACATTACGGAAAGAAAACAAGTATCGTTACGAAATTCGTAAGTTTCCGTAACTTTACGAAAAAAGAATCACCAAAAAACAGCAGAGGGGGGTGTACTTAGTAAAAATGGGGGTGCAAATAGCACCCAGGCCCATTTGGGCCCTCCAGAAGATTCCTCCAGAAGGCGGTTGCTTCTGGAGGAAGCAACCCTGCTCGCCTGGGCGAGCTGGGCGGCAAGCATCTCCCCTATTTTGCTATAAATAGGGGAGAAAATGAAGAAGAAAAGGATCCCAGCCCCTTAGGCACTTCTCTCTCTTTGGAAATTGCTTGGAAAAATTGTTTCCGTGAAGAAAATCTAAGCCGAGGCGCTTCCGAAACGTTTCCGTAACGTTTTCCGTGAGGAATCTCGCAAAGGTTTGAACCGTTCTTCGACGTTCTTCATTCGTTCTTCATCGTTCTTCGATCTTCAACGGGTAAGTACCTCGAACCAAGCTTTTCGATTCATTCTATGTACCCGTAGTGGTCCACATTGTGTTTCGTGCATTTTGATTCTCGTTTTGTTTACTTTTTATACCCCCTGTTGACGTGCTTAAGCCATTTTACTTAAGTCATTTCTCGCTTAACTTAAAAATAAAATAAATTTCCACCGAACATTTGAATTGCATTATCCGTTAACTTCGGTTAAAATCAATTCCGACCGTTCGGTCGTGCCGTAACCACGTTGGAAATCAAAAAGAGGTAAAAAATAATATAATAATCAAAAAGACATCTTTTAGTAAAATAAAGCGGAACATCAATCGGACGTTTTCTCTTTGGGATTTCTCATTCTTAATCGAATTGATTAATAACTAAGGTGAAACTAAGGCTAAAATCAACTCGCCTAGTCAAGCTCGTCCACAAAAATAGGCTTTTGAAGTTTGTCATTTCAATTTCTCACTAAGTAAAATGGATCATTTTTAAGGTCCAACGCCTTAAAATGATCACCTCTTAAAATAAAAAGAATCACTTGATAAGAAAGAACTACGTAGGTCTGAGTTCCTCATTGAGGATACGTAGGAGCAAAAGCCCCGCTTTTGTCGACCACCCCAAGAGATCGTTAATGGTCCAATGCCTTAACGTTTCTCTCCTTTCAAAAACAAGAGATCGTTAATGGTCCAAAGCCTTAACGTTTCTCCCCTTTCAAAATCAAAAGACCGTTTAAATGGTTCAACACCTTAAATGACCTTTTGTTCAATAAAAACATACTTTGCAAAAAAGACAAAAACAACTTAACCAAACACTTTGTTCCGAAAGAACTACGTAGGTCTGATTTTCTCATCCCAAATTGAGGAATACGTAGGAGCAAAGGGAAACACCCTTGTCGACCACAAAAAAGGAAAAAATATAAAAAGGGTATAAAGAATATAAGAACATAAAAGGGAACAAAAAATCAAAGTCATGTTTGCACATTCGATTAAAGGCTGCCGTCCCTTGGGACGGGCGTGTGGGGTGCTAATACCTTCCCCGTGCGTAAATACAACTCCCGAACCTTTCAACTTAAAAGTTCGTAGATCGCGTCTTTTCCGGTTTTTCCGACGTTTTCCTCAAATAAACGTTGGTGGCGACTCCGCGCGTATTCCTTTCGTGGAACACGCATCCCGCGAGTCTCGCGTCGCCCTCCCGCCGAAGGGTAGGTTGCGACAGTTGGCGACTCCACTGGGGACTTTTTTAGAGAGTTAGGCCATTTAATCTTGTGCAATGTGTTATCATGACTTTCTCCTTTGTTGGTTTCCCTTTAGTTGTCTTATGTTCTTATGTATATAAACTATTTTGTTGCTTTTAGTGTGTTTTAGAATGTATGCATGAGGTAAATATTTATTCATTTGATGCACACAAACACCAACACTATTTGCACACACTGTGAGTGAAAAAGGGCCCTATACCCGGGTTCATGGGAACATAAGGAGTGGAGGTGAATCTGTGATCATGCTAGGTCTCCGACTTGCTTGATTACAGTGAACCCTCATCTAGAGCTTTTCTCTTTGAAAACCTATTGTTGCTAGTAGTCCCTACTGCTACAATATGTTCTTCAAAGGGGATGATACCTCTAGAAACCATCAAGAGAGATATAACTACCTTGGGGATTATTGCTAAAAGCCTAGTTAGTTCTCTCCCTTATAGGTCCCTTAAATAGGGGCACGAAGCAAACACGCTGCGTGCCATTTTTCACACTGCCATGCATGAGTATCATATACCCTTTTGCTTATGTTCAGTAAATATTGTCATACTTGTACATTCCCGCATTGTGTCTTTTGCATAGGCATTGCATATGGGTTCTGTCTTGATCCCTACTGTAAACAAACCAACGGAGGGTCCGTGTCGCCTTCTTAAAAACGTGCGTTGGGGCATTTTTGCTACCCCTAGACGTCGTATCTAAGAAGGGGACAAATTCCCTGGACCCCCGCATTCCTAGATTGCATCTGTGTCATATGCATTCCATCATGCATTCATCCATTCCACCCATGAGATATCGGAGTTTTGATTTGCACCAGCTTTTATCTCACTTTAGTAAGCATGGGAACAAATCAAACCGGCAAGAGGTTCTACCAAGTCAAGGTCAAAAGCCCAGATACCACCGGCATCAAGGAATTAGGGCGGTTGATGGAACCCCTCCAAATGCAATCCTTCCGCAAGACTTACGGAAAAATCTTAGAATTGACCATAGCAGAGGTGTCCATAGAAGCCATTGCATCACTTACCCAATACTACGACCAGCCCTTGAGATGCTTCACATTCGGGGACTTCCAATTAGTACCAACCATTGAAGAATTTGAGGAAATTCTAGGATGTCCTCTCGAGGGAAGGAAACCATATCTTCCCTCCGGGTGTCTCCCCTCTTTGAACAGAATTGCAACTGTGGTCAAGGATTCAGCCAGAGGTTTGGACCGCATAAAACAGACTCGGAACGGCATAGCGGGCCTACCACAGAAGTACCTAGAAAACAAGGCGAGGGGTATGGCCAATCAAGGAGACTGGGTCCCGTTTATGGATGTGTTAGCTTTAATAATTTTTGGGGTCGTCCTCTTTCCAAACGTGGATGGTTTGATAGACCTAGCAGCAATCGACGCTTTCCTTGCCTACCACCATAGTAAGGAAAGTCCGGTGGTAGCTGTCTTGGCAGATCTATTTGACACATTTGACCGAAGGTGCGAGAAGAGTAGCGCACGGATCATCTGTTGCTTACCCGCCCTCTGTGTTTGGTTGGTTTCACACTTGTTCCAACAAGACACAAGACATCCATGTCCGCTCCTAAGTCATCGCTCGTGCACTGAAAAGAGGAGAATGGATTGGGACCAGCTCTTGGCCGGGATAGGAGGTAGAACAATCAGTTGGTTCCCCCTATGGAAGGAAGGAAAAGAAGGAGTCCTTTTCTCATGTGGAAGATACCCAAACATTCCGCTGGTAGGAACGAGGGGTTGTATTAATTACAATCCCACGCTCGCTATAAGACAACTAGGGTACCCCATGAGGGGAGCACCGACGGAAGAAAGCATGTCTCCTTTCCTTATGAGGGATCTCGGCGCACAAAATTCCAAGACTATACAAAGAATTCATAAGGCATGGGAAACCCCGTTAAGGAAAGATCAAGAGCTTAGAGGCATTCGTAATGGCATCATTGGTGGGTACCACGAATGGCTGAAAGTTCGCATACGAGGTTTAGATTGGCTCGCCAAGTTAAAAGTCGTCAGCGAAGAGAATTTCGAAGCACCGGAAGAGGACGAGGAAGTCCAAGCTCTCAAAAGCGAGTTAGGAAAGGCAAAACTCGCCAAGGAGAAGTTCAAGTTGGCTGCTACACACGTTCGGAAGGAGTGTGCCGGGTTACGGGAAGAGAATGCAATTACCGCAAGGGCCCTTGAACGAGAGACCAAGAGGGCTCGCAAGGAAGAATATGGCCGGAACAAATTTCGCGGAGCTCTATGGGGTAGCAATAGTGAACTCAAGTTGCGAAGGGAAGAAAGGGACCAGTCGCGAGCACATAGCATGGTTCTGAAAGAGGAGTTGATTGCTTGTTCAAGGTCCAAAAGAAGCTTGTCTCAGCGTCTATGCGAGACAGAAACCAACATGTTAGCTATCATCGCCAAGTACCAAGAAGAGTTGGGTCTAGCCACGGCCCACGAGCATAGAATCGCGGATGAGTATGCCCAAGTATATGCGGAAAAAGAGGCTAGAGGAAGGGTGATCGACTCTTTACACCAAGAGGCAACCATGTGGATGGATCGGTTTGCTCTTACCTTGAACGGGAGTCAAGAACTTCCCCGATTGTTAGCCAAGGCCAAGGCGATGGCAGACACCTATTCCGCCCCCGAAGAGATTCATGGGCTTCTCGGCTATTGTCAGCATATGATAGACTTAATGGCCCACATAATTAGAAATCGTTAGGAAACTTGTATGGTCTCTCAGACCTTGACTAGATATGATTTCTTTTTTTTTTTTTTTTGAAATAAAATGAGTTGGTCCCATGTTTCTACTCCAAAAAGCTTGTGCAAATCAAATCACTCCTATATCTCATCTCTAGCATGCATTTTCTTTCTTTACCCACTCCTCACGTTTGGTTTTTTAGGGAAAACACCATAACTAAACGCGCCGCAAGGGATCCCTATCGCACCAGATCCAAATCTAGAACGATGGGTGATCAAGAGGAGACGCAGGAACAGATGAAAGCCGACATGTCGGCTCTGAAAGAACAAATGGCCTCCATGATGGAGGCCATGTTAAGTATGAAGCAGCTCATAGAGAAGAACGCGGCCACCGCCGCCGCTGTCAGTTCGGCTGCCGAAGTAGACCCGACTCCCTTGGCAACTACGCACCATCCTCCCTCAAACATAGTAGGACGGGGAAGGGACGCACTGGGGCACGATGGCAGCCCTCACCTGGGATACAACCGAGCGGCTTACCCTTATGGATTGCCGCCCAACTATTCACCACCCATCTTGCAAGAAGATGCGGACCACATTGCTTCTCCCGTCCATGAAAAAGAGCCTCATCAGCAGCCCGACGAAGTCCATAAAGACCCTCAAGATTATGCTCGGAGGGATGTCGAGTTTTATCCCCCGATCCCCGAAGGGCCGGCACCAGGCACGTTGCCCCGACCCAACATCGCAGCGTCGCCAATAGTTTTGTCTATGGAAGGGCCACCCCCGGCAACCGAAGAAAGGAGGAAGCTCGATCTCCTTGAGGAAAGATTGAGGGCTGTGGAAGGATTTGGGGACTATCCGTTTGCAGACATGACGGATCTTTGCTTAGTACCCGATGTTGTTATTCCCCCGAAGTTCAAAGTGCCGGACTTCGACAAGTATAAAGGGACGACTTGTCCCAAAAACCACCTCAAAATGTACTGCCGTAAGATGGGCGCCCATTCTAAAGATGAAAAGCTGTTGATACACTTCTTTCAGGATAGCTTGGCCGGAGCTGCGGTAGTGTGGTACACTAATTTGGAAGCTTCCCGTATCCGTACTTGGAAGGATCTGATTACCGCCTTCCTAAGGCAGTATCAGTACAATTCTGATATGGCTCCGGACCGTACTCAACTGCAGAATATGTTCAAGAAAGAGGGTGAAACCTTTAAAGAATATGCGCAGCGATGGAGGGATTTGGCGGCACAAGTAGCTCCTCCCATGGTTGAGAGAGAGATGATCACCATGATGGTAGACACTCTGCCAGTGTTCTACTATGAGAAGCTAGTCGGTTACATGCCGTCCAGCTTTGCGGATCTGGTGTTTGCCGGGGAAAGAATCGAGGTGGGATTGAAGAGAGGAAAGTTTGATTACGTTTCCTCCACAAACGTGAACGCCAAAAGAATCGGGGCAACAGGGGTAAAAAGGAAGGAAGGAGATGCCCATGCCGTCTCTTCAACGCCCGCATGGGTCAAACCCCAGCAAACACCTCATGGTACCCATCAGTACGCGCAACATCACCCAAGCTTCTCGGCTCCTGCTGGGAACGCCTCTAGCTCAACACCCGTGCAGCCTAAGGCACCCACCCAGAGGGAAGCTCCCCAAGTTCCAACTCCGAACGCGACTCGACCGGCCGGTAATTCCAACACGACAAGGAACTTCCCTCCGAGACCGTTGCCGGAATTCACCCCGCTCCCAATGACGTACGAAGATCTTCTACCATCCCTCATCGCCAATCATTTGGCCGTGGTAACTCCCGGAAGGATCTTCGAACCCCCTTTCCCGAAGTGGTATGACCCTAATGCAACTTGCAAGTACCATGGGGGTGCCCCGGGGCATTCCATCGAAAAATGCATGGCCCTTAAATACAAGGTCCAACATCTAATGGATGCCGGATGGCTGACTTTCCAAGAGGATCGGCCCAATGTGAGAACCAACCCGCTCGCCAATCATGGAGGGGGAGCAGTTAATGCAGTTGAATCCGATAGGCCCCACAGGTCTAAACCGTTGAGAGATGTGGCAGCCCCTAGGAGGTTTATCTTTGAGGCCCTACAAAAAGGAGGGGTAATTCCCCATAGTGGGTGTAAGGAGAATTCATGTCTGCTACATCCCGGCGAGATGCATGACATGGAGACGTGTTTGGAAGTAGAGGAATTGTTGCAACGGATGATAGACCAAGGTCGACTAGAAGTCGGCATTAAAGGAAAAGAAGAGCCGCATATATGCATGCAATCTACGGAGGGGAGCGGTATTGCGAAGCCCAAACCCTTGGTGATATACTTTACTAAAAGTGCAGCCTCGCAAAAGCCTGGGCATCCCTTAATGGCCAAACCTGTTCCTTTCCCGTATCAAAATAGTCACGCGGTCCCGTGGAGATATACACCTCCGGAGAAGAAGGAAGAAGAGGTCACTGACGTCAGCTCGCTGTCGGCTAAGGTAACAAATATCACGGGATTGAGTGGTGTGACCCGTAGTGGTCGTGTGTTCGCACCTCCGGACCTACCGGTCCAACCCGCCGACGTCAAGGGAAAAGGAAAAGTGGTGGAGGAACAAGATGGCGAAGCACCCCACGCTTCGAATAAAGATATTCCATCAAAGGGACCCCCGGAGAAAAAGGATGGTAGAAAGGAGGTGTCGCTGGAGGAAGCCAGCGAGTTCCTTCGGATAATTCAGCAGAGCGAATTCAAGGTTATCGAACAGCTCAACAAAACCCCGGCTAGGGTCTCGCTGCTAGAGTTACTGATGAGCTCCGAGCCTCATCGGGCTCTGCTAGTAAAAGTGCTGAACGAGGCTCACGTGGCCCAAGATATTTCGGTAGAAGGTTTCGGAGGACTGGTCAACAATATCACTGCCAACAACTATCTTGCCTTCGCCGAAGAAGAAATCCCCGCCGAGGGGAGAGGGCATAATAAGGCTTTACACGTATCAGTCAAGTGTATGGACCATATCGTGGCCAAGGTACTCATCGATAATGGTTCCAGTTTAAACGTGATGCCTAAGAGCACTTTGGACAAGTTACCATTCAATGCTTCCCATTTAAAACCAAGCTCAATGGTGGTTCGGGCCTTCGACGGCACTCGCCGAGAGGTTAGGGGAGAGATCGATCTCCCAGTACAAATAGGCCCTCACACCTGTCAAGTCACCTTCCAAATAATGGATATTAACCCCCCTACAGCTGCTTGTTGGGGCGCCCTTGGATCCACTCAGTGGGAGTTGTGCCTTCCACACTCCACCAAAAGCTGAAATTCGTAGTGGAGGGGCACTTGGTCATCGTGTCTGGCGAGGAAGATATCTTGGTAAGCTGCCCATCCTCCATGCCTTATGTGGAAGCCGCAGAAGAATCGTTAGAAACCGCTTTCCAGTCTTTTGAGGTGGTCAGCATTTCCTCCGTGGACTCCCTCTTTGGACAACCTTGTCTGTCCGATGCGGCGGTAATGATGGCCCGAGTTATGTTGGGGAACGGTTATGAACCCGGGATGGGTTTAGGCAAAGACAATGGCGGCATAACTAGTCTGATAAAAACCCAAGGGAATCGTGGGAAGTATGGTTTAGGCTATAAGCCCACTCAGGCGGACATGAAAAGAAGCATCGCGGGAAGGAAGAACAGCGGTCAGAGCTCGCGTTGGAAACAAGAAAGTGAAGGAAACCCGCCCTGCCACATAAGTAGAAGCTTTATAAGTGCGGGTTTGGGAGACGAAGGTCAAGTGGTCGCGATAGGTGAAGATGATGTTCCAAGAACTCTGGATTTGGTCCGACCATGCCCTCCTGATTTCCAGCTGGGAAATTGGCGAGTGGAGGAACGCCCCGGCATTTACGCAACGAGCATAATGTAAACCTTTACGGTTTTAAAAGCTCTATAGTTGGGCCTAGGCTTTAGAGTTTTCATTTTGTTAAGGCTTTGTGTCTTTTGTCTTTGAATTTATAATACAAGGATCTTTCTTCATCTGTTCCTAGTCTCTACCCATTCTCATTCATTTGCATGTTTACTTCTTTTTCTAAAACGGCAGATCCGATGACGAGTCCCCCGAAGGTACTAATACCTGGGACCCGTCTATCAACTTCGAGCAAGAAATGAACCAAACGGAAGATGAAGGAGATGAGGAGGTGGGACTTCCTTCGGAACTAGAAAGAATGGTTGCCCATGAGGACCAAGAAATGGGGCCTCATCAAGAAGAAACAGAGCTAGTAGACTTAGGAATTGGCAGTGGAAAGAGGGAAGTAAAGATAGGTACAGGCATTGCCGCACCTATCCGTGAAGAATTAATAACCCTGCTAAAAGACTACCAAGACATCTTTGCTTGGTCATACCAAGATATGCCCGGTTTGAGTTCGGACATTGTGCAGCACCGATTGCCTCTAAATCCCGGGTGTTCCCCAGTAAAACAGAAATTGAGGAGGATGAAACCCGAAACGTCCTTGAAGATAAAAGAAGAAGTGAAGAAGCAGTTTGACGCTGGATTTCTGGCCGTCGCTCGGTATCCAGAATGGGTTGCCAACATCGTGCCAGTTCCTAAAAAGGGTGGGAAAGTACGAATGTGTGTAGATTACCGGGACCTGAATCGGGCCAGTCCCAAGGACAATTTTCCGTTACCACACATCGATATCCTCGTAGACAACACGGCCAATTTCGCTTTATTTTCCTTCATGGATGGTTTCTCTGGTTACAATCAGATAAAGATGGCGCCCGAAGATATGGAAAAGACTACTTTCGTCACCCTGTGGGGAACGTTCTGTTACAAGGTGATGTCCTTTGGACTCAAGAATGCCGGGGCAACTTATCAACGGGCCATGGTAGCTTTGTTCCATGATATGATGCATCAAGAGATCGAGGTCTACGTGGACGACATAATTGCTAAATCTAAATCTGAGGAAGAACACCTGGTCAACCTGCGGAAGTTGTTCGAAAGGCTTAAGAAATATCAATTAAGGTTGAACCCCGCTAAGTGTACCTTTGGGGTCAAATCAGGGAAATTGCTTGGTTTCGTTGTAAGCCAGAAAGGGATAGAGGTAGACCCCGAAAAAGTGAAGGCTATCCTTGAGATGCCAGAACCCCGTACGGAGAGGCAAGTCCGAGGTTTCCTGGGGCGCTTGAATTATATTGCCAGATTCATATCACAGCTCACCGCCATTTGTGAGCCGTTGTTTAAACTCTTGCGCAAAAACCAAACTGATCGGTGGAATAAGGATTGCCAAGAGGCTTTTGGAAGGATCAAAAAGTGCCTAATGAATCCTCCCGTGCTTATGCCACCAGTACCTGGAAGGCCTCTCATTTTGTACATGACAATCTTGGACGAGTCAATGGGGTGTATGCTGGGGCAACATGACGAATCCGGGAAGAAAGAGCGCGCTGTTTACTACCTAAGCAAGAAGTTCACGACCTGTGAGATGAATTACTCCTTGCTCGAAAGAACGTGTTGTGCTTTAGTATGGGCGTCCCATCGCCTAAGGCAGTACATGCTGAGTCATACTACCTGGTTGATATCCAAAATGGACCCGGTTAAGTACATCTTTGAAAAGCCAGCTCTCACAGGACGAATCGCCCGGTGGCAAGTCTTGCTATCTGAGTTTGATATAGTCTACGTCACCCAAAAGGCGATAAAAGGAAGCGCTTTGGCAGATTATTTGGCTCAGCAGCCTCTTAACGACTACCAGCCCATGCATCCGGAATTCCCGGATGAGGACATCATGGCCTTGTTCGAGGAAAGGTTGGACGAAGATCGGGACAAATGGACTGTATGGTTTGACGGAGCGTCAAACATTCTAGGTCATGGCGTTGGGGCAGTGTTGATCTCTCCGGACAATCAATGTGTACCTTTCACAGCCAGGCTAGGATTCGACTGCACCAACAACATGGCCGAATATGAGGCATGTGCCCTAGCCGTCCAGGCAGCAATTGACTCCAATGTCAAACTACTCAAGGTGTACGGCGACTCGGCATTGGTAATCCATCAGCTGAGAGGGGAATGGGAAACTAGAGATCCCAAGCTGATACCCTACAAAGCCTATATCAAGGAATTGGCTAAGACCTTCGATGAGATCTCCTTCCATCATGTTCCCCGCGAGGAAAATCAAATGGCGGATGCACTTGCTACATTGGCATCTATGTTCCAGCTGACACCGCACGGGGACCTACCCTACATTGAATTTCAGTGTCGTGGCAAACCCGCACATTGTTGCCAAGTGGAAGAGGAACGAGACGGAAAGCCCTGGTATTACGACATCAAGCGATATGTCGAAAGCAAAGAATACCCGCCAGAGATTGCCGACAACGATAAAAGGACATTGAGGAGGTTGGCAGCCAGTTTCTTCATGAGCGGAGGCACACTGTATAAGAGAAATCACGACATGACACTCCTGCGATGTATGGATGCCAAGGAGGCAAATCACATGATCGAGGAAGTCCATGAGGGCTCGTTTGGAACGCACGCCAATGGGCATGCTATGGCCAGGAAGATCTTAAGAGCAGGTTATTACTGGCTTACCATGGAAAGTGATTGTTGTGTCCATGTGAGGAAGTGCCACAAATGTCAAGCATTCGCAGATAATGTCAATGCCCCACCACATCCTCTGAATGTCATGTCCGCCCCTTGGCCTTTCTCCATGTGGGGAATAGATGTCATCGGGGCCATTGAGCCCAAGGCCTCGAATGGTCATCGCTTCATCCTCGTAGCGATAGATTATTTCACCAAGTGGGTCGAGGCGGCTTCATATACCAATGTCACGAGGAATGTGGTGGTCAGGTTCATTAAGAAAGAGATCATCTGCCGATATGGTTTGCCAAGGAAGATTATCACGGACAACGGCACCAACCTGAATAATAAGATGATGGCAGAAATGTGCGAGGAGTTTAAAATCCAGCATCACAATTCCACGCCCTACCGGCCAAAGATGAATGGAGCCGTGGAAGCGGCCAATAAGAATATCAAAAAGATTATCCAAAAGATGACCGTGTCATACAAGGATTGGCACGAGATGCTCCCATTCGCGTTACACGGTTACCGGACTTCAGTGCGAACGTCAACTGGGGCAACGCCGTTCTCATTGGTATATGGGATGGAGGCGGTGTTACCGTTTGAGGTGGAAGTCCCGTCGTTAAGGATCTTGGCGGAATCCGGGTTAAAGGAATCAGAGTGGGCTCAAACACGCTACGATCAGCTCAACCTCATTGAGGGTAAGCGCTTAACAGCCATAAGTCATGGGCGCTTATACCAGCAGAGAATGAAGAGTGCATTCGACAAGAAAGTACGCTTACGCAAGTTCCATGAGGGAGACCTTGTGCTAAAGAAAATGTCCCATGCTGTCAAGGACCATCGAGGGAAATGGGCCCCGAACTACGAAGGGCCTTTTGTTGTGAAGAGGGCTTTTTCCGGAGGAGCCCTGGTGCTTACCAACATGGATGGCGAAGAGCTACCTTCACCCGTGAACTCTGATGTCGTCAAACAATATTATGCTTAGAAGCTGGGGCAATTAAGGATGTCGCTACATGTTCTCTATCTTTACGCGTTTTCTAGATTTCCCCCCGGGGATTTCCGGTCCGTTGTATCTCTTGTTACGATCTTTCAAAGAAATGAACATGGATTTGAGGCTTTTAGTCCTCATGTTAGTTTCACACCTTGCGTTAATTTGTGATCGCCTGAGCCCTTCCGCTCAGTTCATGGGATCCCCCAAGCGCTTAATTAGAATTGAACCTGAACCAACTTTCCCTAAATTTTCAGCGTTTGAAAACATTCATGCATACGCATACACATACGCATGTATATTGTTGTGGTAAAACAGGGGCAGGATCACCTTGGGCTACCCTCTGGAGTGAAGACAAAACATGAATGGCAGAAACCAGTCAAGGTAGGGTAATGATGCGGCCAAGATTGGCCATACCTGGTTGTTTATTACTTGCAGGTACTTAAGGATGAACGCAAGCGGGGATGGGGTCACGATCGACCGATCGTTGCTCTTCTCTTTGCGAAACAAGCAGGGAATGTCGCTGCAAGGCAGCCCCGTATCCTTTCTATTTTGTAGCTTTCTTTTACTATTTGTTTGTTTTAAAAAGGAAAAGAGTAATAATAAGATAAGTAATCAACGCCTAATTCTAACCTAAGTAAGTTCAAGTTAGGCAAAATGCTAATCCATGAGAAGGGAGGGGACATGGTCAATGTTCCCCTCAAAAAAAAAAAAAAAAAAAAAAAAAAAAAAAAAAAAGTGCAGGTTAGCTCGCCTGGGCGAGCTGGGCTCGCCTGGGCGAGCCACCTCTGCACCAAAATATAAAAATGACGAAGGGGGGGACGTTTTTTATTCAAAAAACTTCCCCCCCTCATTCAAAAAAGAAGGCTCACGGGACTCACGGATTTTGCAGCCCTTAGGTCACCATTTTTTGCGTTTTTGATTCCGTTTTGCTCTATTATTCGTCTCCAACAGGTAAGTACCTCATTCTTGGGCTTTCTAGCTTTCCATTGATGTATTTTGGTGCCCTAAATTGCATGTGTTTGCTAAGAAACGTGAGGGATTTATCCTCAGATTGTTGCTTGTTTTTGTTGGATTGAGGGGTTGTAAGGGATGGCCTTGGCCTAGGGTGTATTCTGAAGTGATGGCGCATGCCACATTGTCCCCATTCTCTTGATATTCGTGCCTAAACATGCGCCCACCAAGTGCTCGGTGAAATGCCTCAACGAGATATGAGCATGGTTTTGTGAGCTTTGGGTTGTGGGACTGTTTTATATGTATAGGGACAGCATGAAGGATTTAAAATGAGTGCCCGAATGCAATTCTAGGCCTAGGAACCCAAGCTTTTAATTTCAATACAAGAAAGCATGACTTACGCCTAGGAATCTAAGTTTTGGTTTTGAATGAAAAAAGGCATGAATATTAGGGCATGTTTGAGAGGTTGTTATTAGAATTTAAATTTGGCTGCCCCATGAGGAATACCTTGCACCTAGGTAGCATGGAAAATACCTCTCAACGGTATGTATATATGTAAATATATATAGCATGGAAATGCCTTGCAAAATGTTGAATAAAATGCCTTGCATAATGTGAATATATATAGCATGAAGTGCCTTACAAAGTGTTGGATGGGTAGCGTAAAAGTGTTTTTCAAAATATGTGTATTTGTGAGTAGGTAACAAAAGAAGCCTTCCAAAAAAATGTGTGTGTATATATATAGGATGTAGCATGAAAAGGTTTGTCAAAAAATATGTACATGGATAGGTGTCGTAAAATGCTTCACACAAAATTTTTATGTGTGCAAATACGTATGTGTCATAAAATAGCACGACCCCAATATGATTAGTTTATAAAGTGCATGTTGACACTCGGGCCATGAGAAGTGTTGTTTGGCCCTTGTTTGTAATGATTGTTATATTTCTTGTAAACTAACTTTCCAAATGTTTGCCTTCGCAGGAATGGCCCCGAGGAAGCTTGCCTCAAAGAGGTCCAGGAAGGACAAGGCGGCCGAAGGAACTAGTTCCGCCCCGGAGTACGACAGTCACCGCTTTAGGAGCGTTGTACACCAGCAGCGCTTTGAAGCCATCAAGGGATGGTCGTTTCTCCGGGAGCGACGCGTCCAGCTCAGGGACGACGAGTATACTGATTTTCAGGAGGAAATAGGGCGCCGGCGGTGGGCACCACTGGTTACTCCTATGGCCAAGATTGATCCAGAAATAGTCCTTGAATTTTATGCTAATGCTTGGCCAACAGAGGAGGGCGTGCGTGACATGAGATCCTGGGTTAGGGGTCAGTGGATCCCGTTCGATGCCGACGCTATCAGCCAGCTCCTGGGATATCCGATGGTGTTGGAAGAGGGCCAGGAATGCGAGTATGGCCAGAGGAGGAACCGGTCTGATGGGTTCGATGAGGAGGCCATCGCCCAGCTGCTATGTATACCAGGGCAGGATTTTGCCCGGACTGCTGCAGGGAGGCGAGTGCGAATCATGCGTACCAATATGACCACCCTGACCCAGATATGGATGACGTTGCTCCTCAGCAACATCCTGCCCACCGATCATAATTCCGACCTCCCCATGCCTAAGTGTCAGCTGGTGTACGCCATCCTGACACGGATGAGCATCCATGTGGCTCAGTTAATCGCTGATGCCATCTATATTTTTGCAGGTATGGCGCCCACTAGGCACCCTTTGGACCCAGATAAGTCCAACAGGGCCCTGGGATTCCCCGCACTGATCACAGGACTCTGCCAGTCGTTCGGAGTCCCCGTCGCACCTACCAAGGTGATTCGGCCGCCTATCACCCGGGCTTTTATTGAGAAGTACTGTACCCAGAGACAGGGTCAGGGTGATGCTCCACAGGCCGCAGGCGCGCCCCCACCACCTCATCAGGCGGGCCAGGCTGGGGCATTCGACATGGAGCAGTATTTACGACATTTGGTTCGCCAGCAGGCAGCCAACCACCGAGCACATGTACGGACCCATGATTGTCTGTACCAGATGAGCCTTAGCATGCAGAGCCAGGGCTTCGCTCCTTTTTCATGCCCTACTCCAGACCAGTTCAGGGCAGAGGTTGCATGGCCCGGAGATTGGCCCGAGGCCCAAGCAGGAGGGACACCCCCAGAAGCTCCCGGCGATGGAGAAGAAGCCCACGAGGATGAGGAGATGGCTGATTTGCTTGACTTCTTGGGAGGGAGTGGAGACACGTGACTGGGAGATCCCCAGATTCATGTTTTCTTTCGTATTTCTTTTGTCATTTTTTTTTATTCTATGTTATTGTTTTGACTTGAGAGACTAACGTTTGTTTTTGTTGTTTCGATTGTCATTTGTACAGCGCATGCATTTTTGTTTAGATTGGTGCGTTAGTATTTATATATCATTACTATCGATGATGTTTGAAATTCTGGAACCGTGTAGAGTTCTTCGTTTAGGAACATCGTCCAAAGTATATATGTAAAATAAACAAAAAAAATCATGATAAAAATAGAAATAGAAAAGGAAAGAAAATGAAATAGAAAAGAAAAGAAAGTGAAAAGAAAAAGAGGGCAAATAGGGGAAGAAGGGCAAGTAAGGAAAAAGGTAGAAAGAAGGAAAAAATAGGTTGTCTAGCTAAAAAACAGCATGCTTTTGAAAAGAGACGATTTCCAACTTTTCTTTGAAAAAGTTCGTTGATCATAACCAATTTTTGGAAAATGTGTCTACACCTGAAGGGTGAATGCTGTGAAATTTCCCCGGACGCCCGAAATGGACTCGGATGAATGCACAAATTGATAAAAGAACATATTTTGGAAACATTGGGTTGATTAAAATAGAGGAAATGAATCCTGAGCCCTAGCATCACATGACCATAAAAATTTGACACTTGAGTGTCCGCATAGGTGCATGCATGACCAGTTTTGCATAAAGTTTCCAAATCATCATTTTTGCATTTGTGTCATGGAAATAATGTGGGGCATCCCTTTTATCCTTGAACCAAACCAAACCCTGACATGTATCATGTCTAGCCATTCTACAAGCTTTGAGCCAAAATCCTGATTCACCATAAACCTTGACCCAGGGTGAGAATGCCAATCCTTACCCTCGGAAGCAAAAAAAGAATAGAGGGGAAATTTCCGATCAGGGTGAGAATGCCAATCCTTACCCTCGGAAGCAAAAAAAGAATAGAGGGGAAATTTCCAATCAGTGGGAGAAAGCAAAAAAAGGAAAAGAAGGAAAATTCCCCAATCAAAGAGTGGGAGAAAGCAAAAAGGGAAAGAAGGAAAATTCCCCAATCAAAGAGTGGGAGAAAGCAAAAAGAAAAGAAAGGAAAATTCCCAATCAAAGAATGGGAGAAAGTAAAAAAGGAAGAAGAAGAAGGAAAGAAAGCTCCTGATCAAGGATCGAAAGAAACCAGAAGAAATGTGCAGAGAGGTCTTTGGACCAGCTCCTGATCAAGGATCGAAAGAAACCAGAAGAAATGTGCAGAGAGGTCTTTGGACCAGACAATATCTGAACAGTACAGAATTGTCACCAAATGAACAAAAAGGAAGGAAAGGAAACCACGACCTAAAATGGTCTTCTCCCTTTAATTACCAACCAAAATCCCGTGCGCTAGCGACCTTTTTTCCTCGCCCCGCACTAAACAAAAAAAAACAGAAAAAAGAAAAAGCCAGAAAAATCAAAAGCCAAAAACACATAAAAACCGAAAGAAGAAACCATCAAAAGAACCCATTCCCAAGGGAAGCCCTATTGATCCATGATCACGCATGTAATTTTTGATTTGATAGGAAATAATTTGCAAAGTCAAGTCATGACATATCTATGGTTCGGAATTAGGATGAAACACTTACCTGTGCGAGATTGATACACTTTGAGTGGATTTCTTCTATTTTTGTCGAACCCAGTGTTTCCTCTAAATGGTCATTTAGAAACGAAATGCTAACATCCAAGATCTCATTTATGGTTATGGGGGATCCCATCAGCAGACTCTCCTTCCCTGGTAGGCGCATTGTTTGTCACTCAAATCATATGCTGCTCTAAAATCAGTTGGAATATTTGTCTCTTTGCTAAAACATGTTTGCATTTTAGTGGAGAAAACACCGAGACTTTTTCAAGTCTCACAAGTTATCCAGAACTACGTAGGTCTGAGTTCCTCATTGGAGGATACGTAGGAGCAAGAGCCTCGCTTTTGTCGACCACACCGCCTTTTGTTGCCATAACTCAAGAGCTGGTAGCCCGCGGAGATACCTTACGGTTATCCGCACCCCTTTGCTATTTAGACACAGTTGTGTCCGATGGCAAGCAGAGACCAAGTTTGGTCATTCTGCACCCAAGATACGCGGAGATACCTTACGGTTATCCGCACCCTTTTGTCATCCAGAGGCGGCGGGCCCGATGACAAGCAGAGACCAAGTTTGGTCATTCTGCACCCAAGATACGCGGAGATACCTTACGGTTATCCGCACCCCTTTGCTATTTAGACACAGTTGTGTCCGATGGCAAGCAGAGACCAAGTTTGGTCATTCTGCACCCAAGATACGCGGAGATACCTTACGGTTATCCGCACCCTTTTGTCATCCAGAGGCGGCGGGCCCGATGACAAGCAGAGACCAAGTTTGGTCATTCTGCACCCAAGATACGCGGAGATACCTTACGGTTATCCGCACCCCTTTGCTATTTAGACACAGTTGTGTCCGATGGCAAGCAGAGACCAAGTTTGGTCATTCTGCACCCAAGATACGCGGAGATACCTTACGGTTATCCGCACCCTTTTGTCATCCAGAGGCGGCGGGCCCGATGACAAGCAGAGACCAAGTTTGGTCATTCTGCACCCAAGATACGCGGAGATACCTTACGGTTATCCGCACCCCTTTTCTATTTAGACACAGTTGTGTCCGATGGCAAGCAGAGACCAAGTTTGGTCATTCTGCACCCAAGATACGCGGAGATACCTTACGGTTATCCGCACCCCTTTGCTAGGCAGACACAGTTGTGTCCGATGGCACGCAGAGACCAAGTTTGGTCATTCTGCACCCAAGATACGCGGAGATACCTTGTGGTTATTCGCACCCATTCTTTTGCTATCTGTAAGACAGAACGCTTGATAGCATGCAGAGGCTGACACAGTCTTCTGCACCTTTTGTTCCTCCGGGGACAACAAAGTCATTTACATGCGGAAATTTCATGGTCGCCCGCGACTCTCATCAACCGAGAGGAGCGAAATTAGTGTCATACACTGATTTTCGGGGACCTTTGCTTGATGACATGTGACCATTCTTTGGTTCTTGTGAGGTGCTTGGTACCCATCATTAGGCAATTTGTGAAATTTTGGGAACAACAAGTCATTTGCATGTGGAGATTTTATGGTCACCCGCGACTCTCGTCAAATCGGGAGGGACGAAATTAGTGTCTTATCTTTACTTTTCTTTTATCTTCAATAAAAGACAAGTAAAGAGGGGCAACTGTCATACCCTAATTTCGTCCGGGGACCTTTGCTTGATGACATGCGACCATTCTTTGGTCCTTGTGAGGTGCTTGGCACCCCTCATTAGGCAATTTATGAAATTCCAGGACATGCCGAAAACCAAAAAAATGTTGATGCACAATCCGTAAGTTTCCGTGACACATCGGAAATCAAAAGGAAGCATCGTTGCATAATTAAGTGAGGTTCCGTAACATTCCGTAAGTCAAAAAGGGGATGATTATGTAATCCGCAAGGTTCCGTAACATTACGGAAAGAAAACAAGTATCGTTACGAAATTCGTAAGTTTCCGTAACTTTACGAAAAAAGAATCACCAAAAAACAGCAGAGGGGGGTGTACTTAGTAAAAATGGGGGTGCAAATAGCACCCAGGCCCATTTGGGAAGGCGGTTGCTTCTGGAGGAAGCAACCCTGCTCGCCTGGGCGAGCTGAGCTCGCCTGGGCGAGCTGGGCGGCAACCACCTCCCCTATTTTGCTATAAATAGGGGAGGAAATGAAGAAGGAAGGGATCCCAGCCCCTTAGGCACTTCTCTCTCTTTGGAAATTGCTTGGAAAAATTGTTTCCGTGAAGAAAATCTAAGCCGAGGCGCTTCCGAAACGTTTCCGTAACGTTTTCCGTGAGGAATCTCGCAAAGGTTTGAACCGTTCTTCGACGTTCTTCATTCGTTCTTCATCGTTCTTCGATCTTCAACGGGTAAGTACCTCGAACCAAGCTTTTCGATTCATTCTATGTACCCGTAGTGGTCCACATTGTGTTTCGTGCATTTTGATTCTCGTTTTGTTTACTTTTTATACCCCCTGTTGACGTGCTTAAGCCATTTTACTTAAGTCATTTCTCGCTTAACTTAAAAATAAAATAAATTTCCACCGAACATTTGAATTGCATTATCCGTTAACTTCGGTTAAAATCAATTCCGACCGTTCGGTCGTGCCGTAACCACGTTGGAAATCAAAAAGAGGTAAAAAATAATATAATAATCAAAAAGACATCTTTTAGTAAAATAAAGCGGAACATCAATCGGACGTTTTCTCTTTGGGATTTCTCATTCTTAATCGAATTGATTAATAACTAAGGTGAAACTAAGGCTAAAATCAACTCGCCTAGTCAAGCTCGTCCACAAAAATAGGCTTTTGAAGTTTGTCATTTCAATTTCTCACTAAGTAAAATGGATCATTTTTAAGGTCCAACGCCTTAAAATGATCACCTCTTAAAATAAAAAGAATCACTTGATAAGAAAGAACTACGTAGGTCTGAGTTCCTCATTGAGGATACGTAGGAGCAAAAGCCCCGCTTTTGTCGACCACCCCAAGAGATCGTTAATGGTCCAATGCCTTAACGTTTCTCTCCTTTCAAAAACAAGAGATCGTTAATGGTCCAAAGCCTTAACGTTTCTCCCCTTTCAAAATCAAAAGACCGTTTAAATGGTTCAACACCTTAAATGACCTTTTGTTCAATAAAAACATACTTTGCAAAAAAGACAAAAACAACTTAACCAAACACTTTGTTCCGAAAGAACTACGTAGGTCTGATTTTCTCATCCCAAATTGAGGAATACGTAGGAGCAAAGGGAAACACCCTTGTCGACCACAAAAAAGGAAAAAATATAAAAAGGGTATAAAGAATATAAGAACATAAAAGGGAACAAAAAATCAAAGTCATGTTTGCACATTCGATTAAAGGCTGCCGTCCCTTGGGACGGGCGTGTGGGGTGCTAATACCTTCCCCGTGCGTAAATACAACTCCCGAACCTTTCAACTTAAAAGTTCGTAGATCGCGTCTTTTCCGGTTTTTCCGACGTTTTCCTCAAATAAACGTTGGTGGCGACTCCGCGCGTATTCCTTTCGTGGAACACGCATCCCGCGAGTCTCGCGTCGCCCTCCCGCCGAAGGGTAGGTTGCGACAAGTTGCAATGACTAACACCCCTGTTTTAGCCATTCCAAATTTCTCTCTACCTTTCATATTGGAAACTGATGCCTCAGGAAGTGCCATGGGTGTCGTCTTAATGCAGGACAACCATCCTATTGCTTTCTTCAGTAAGCAACTCAGTCCTCAATTACAAAGGGTCTCTACTTATGTGCGAGAGCTGCACGTAATGACCACTGCAATTCGAAAATGGCGTCATTATCTTCTTGGTCACCCCTTCACTGTGATTACTGACCACCAGAGTCTAAAAGATTTAATTTTCCAAGTGATTCAGACCCGTGAACAACAATATTATCTGTCAAAATTACTTGGATATGAATTCAAGATTGAATATTGTTTGGGCTCTGCAATCATTGTCACAAATGCATTATCTCGTGTAGAAGCTCCAACAGACAACCATTTACTTCTTTTGTCTATACCCAATTTCGTTTTCATAGAGAAACTTCGACAAACACTATTTGCAAGCTCAGAATTCCAGGAGAAATTACAAGCAATTTAGACAGACCCCAATTCTTACCCTGATTTTAAAATCCACAATGGGTTAATTTACTTTAAGGATAACATCTGAGTGAATTCTGCAAATCCTTATATCAAAATTTTGCTACTCGAATTTCATAGCACCCGCATTGGAGGCCACCTAGGTGTTGCAAAAACACTCCATAGATTGCAATTTAATTTTTATTGGGAACATATGCACTGTCATGTTCAACAATTTGTTTGACAGTGCCATACATGCCAACAAGTTAAGCATGTTTCCTGGCGACCTGCCAATCTTTTGCAGCCACTCCCGATACCTTCGGTGATATGGGAGGATTTATCATTAGATTTTGTCACTCATCTTCCTAGTTCACAAAGCTTCACAGTCATATTAGTGGTGGTTGATCGCTTTTCAAAAGGGGTTCATCTGGGAACTCTACCCCCTGCATTTACCGCCTTCAAAGTTGCTACCTCATTCTTGGATATTTCCTATAAATTACACGGCTTTCCAGGAAGCCTCGTCTCAGACCGCGACCCCATCTTTATCGGTGCATTTTGGAGAGAACTTTTCAAGCTTTCTAGAACCACGTTACGGATGAGCACCGCTTATCATCCACAAACGGATGGTCAAACTGAAGTTATGAACAAGGTAATCGAACAATACCTCCACTCTTTTGTTCACACTTGACCAAAGGATTGGCACAAATTTCTTAGTCTTGTATAGTGGTCGTACAATACTTCTCTCCATTCTGGAATAGGCACCACATTGTATGAGATCACCTACGGCAAACCACCGCCATCACTTCCACGCTATCTTATCGGGTCATCTAAAAATGAGGTTGTTGACTCACTCATCACCATAAGATAGACACTACATGAATCATTTCTTCGCCACCTCATCAAAGCTCAAAATGATATGAAGAAACAAGTTGATAACAAATGAAGGGTTGTGACATTTCATGTCGGGGGTTGGGTTTACGTTAAACTCTGCCCCTATTGGCAAACATCTGTTACAGGAACATCATAGCACAAACTTTCAAAACGCTACTATGGACCCTTCGAAATCATTGAACACATTGGGCAGGTGCCCATTGCTTCCAGTTGCTGGAAAATTCGAAGATTCATCATGTGTTTCATTGTTCCTTGCTTTGCCCTCACCATGGTCCTCTTGTTCGAGATTCAGACCCTCTACCCCCAAATGTTGTAGGTAACAACCCCTTATTGGAACCACTATCCATTCTCTCCTCCAAATTGGATATGACCAAAGATCCTCTGACCCGCCTGGTCTTGGTGCAATGGCGCGGTCTTGCACTCGAGGATACAACTTAGGAAAATTGGGATGAGCTTCGTCAAGCTTACCACCTTGAGGAAAAGGTGGATTTTTCAAAGGGG
Organism: Glycine max; assembly: GCF_000004515.6. Taxonomy (NCBI): domain Eukaryota; kingdom Viridiplantae; phylum Streptophyta; class Magnoliopsida; order Fabales; family Fabaceae; genus Glycine; species Glycine max. The sequence goes on along the minus strand of NC_038251.2, from coordinate 24,031,970 downwards.
GTGTTGTTAGCAATAGCAGAATTACCGAAACTAACCAGAACAAGAATAGCGACATCATCTAGCAAGGGAGGCCCAAAAGGAATACAACAAGACCCAATTACTTGAAGGATTTCAGCACTTAGTGCTAGGATAGGCTATAACAGAATTTGTTAGAAAGGATTCTGTTATGCAATTCTGTTAGTGTTTTGTCCTTTCAATTCTACACTACCAGACAATTACTAGTATAAATAAGATGAATGAGAATGAAATAGACAAGCAAGAAATTCATCAATGATCAGTAGTTCATGGAGGAATACCTTGTCCTCAAATTCAAGGTTATCTAGTGCTAATTCCCACTACAAAAAAAAGCATTTTTCTGACAGCCAAAATCCGTTGGAAATGTTAAAATTCCATCACTAACTGTAAATTTCCGACGGATTTCCGACGAACAAAAATCCGTCGGATAAATCGTAGTAGGAAATTTTAACCGACGGATTTTTTGTAATCCGTCGGAAATTTCTAATGGATTTTTTGTCAGAAAGTTTTCATGGGAAATTTCCGACAGAAAGTTTCCATGGAAAATGTTCGTCGGAATTTTGCCATGGATTTTTCATGGGAAAGTTTCCGTGAGAAATTTCCGACGGAAAGTTTCCGTGGGAAATGTCCGTCGAAATTTAGCCACGGATTATTTCCGATTGATTTTCCCCCGGAAATTTCCAATAAAATTTCCCATGAATTATCTTGGATGGGAGACAATCCAAATCTAGAGAGGGAGTGGAAGTGTGAAAAAGTTGTACAATAGGAAATAAAAAAATAGGAAGTGGGAAGAGACAAAAAGAGGTGCGAATAACAAAGCCCAAACCTCACCCACATCAAATCCATTTTTACTGGGTTTTCTTTGAGAATGAAAAATTTAGTAGTTAAATGAGCAAAGTTAAAAAGATGGACTTAGATTCTTTCCAGTTGGTCATGCATTTGTTTGAGGCTAAGGTTAGTCATGCATTTTTTTGAGTCATGCATACCAAATTTGAGGCTAAGGTTAGTCATGCATTTTTGTTGAAGAAATTCCTTTATATCTTCGTACGGTTGAAGTTGACCGCATTAGATGTATGTATTATTGGACTTTATCTTTATTATATTTTTTCTTTTCTTTTATAATTTTTTTTTTAATTATTTTTTCTGTGAAATATTTGCTAAAAGATCTCTCTAGAGATGTGTTGTATTGTAGTCTGGTATATTCTTGCTCATTTTTAAAAATTGGGAGTAAATGAAGGTTGGCTTAGGCTTGAGGTGCATTAACTAAATGATTGGGGTTTGATTATTGCTTGTGATCTTTAGTTGTTTGTAGCAACGGAAGCCGTATTTGAGGCTTGTGGGGAGCACAACCAATAAATCAGAGGGTGATGGTTCCTTTTGCAATGCTGATGCAGTGGCCATACCAAAATAACTCCTTATTTTTTTCTTAAGAGAGTTGTATTTTAGGCTAACTGCATTGTGCTCTTTTTAGATGCTTTTGGCATGAGGGTAAGATGAGTATGAAGATGCTTTTGGTTAATTTATGAATGGTAAATTTGAGTTTCTAAAAAGTTGCTTGTTCTTTATAATGTTAGTTAAATTTTCATGAGCTTTTTGTAATAACATGGCAGGGTAAGTTTGAGTACATGAGTTACTACTTACTACTATCCATTATATTTGGCAATTCTTTGGTATGTTCTGCAAGAGATGGCATAGGCTTTCTTCAAACCTTGATGTGTTCTCCAACATGATTTTATATTGAAAATATCAACCTATGTGATTTTTTTTCATTTTATGTTAAAAAATTATAAATGTTAAAAATTTCTTATCATTGCAAAAATATGTGTCTTCTTTATTCTTAGAGTTTTTAAATTTTTTAAAATACATTAACTAAAATCACACATATTGTGGGGTTTTCCCTGACGAAAAATTGTGGTTGAGGTGATCTGGGTGGAGAAGCATACAAGGCAGAGACTTAAGCACAAGTTCCTTAGTTTCTCCTATATCTGATATCATTGACACTTGCTAGTTTTTCTTGGTTATGAACCTTGGTTGTGTTATGGATCTTAGTTTTTAATTTCAGTTATGTCATGGATCTTTGATTTTAATTTTTGTTATGTTATGGATCTTGGTTATGGTTTGACACTTGATTTTTATTTTCAGTTGTGTTATGAATTTTTTTTCCTCCTACAGGATGTCTTCATCATTATCATCAAATGACTCATCACTATCATCAAATCACTCTTCATCTGGCGATGACGATCACATTACGAAGGACAAAGTATTGATGTTTGTTGTAGCTAATGTTACCAATTACTTCATGAATTATGTTGTGAAAAATCCATCTAGAGATTCAAGCATGACAGGCCATCGTTGGGTATCTGAAATTCTAAATGGTCATCCAATACGTTGCTACCAGATGTTTAGAATGAAGAAACTTGTCTTTCTTGAATTATGTGATATCTTGGAAACCAAGTACAACTTAAAGAAAACTCAAAATGTCAGCATTTATGAGCAAGTTGGCTTGTCTTTATACATGTTAAGTCAACCAGGTTCTGTTCGTAATTGTGAGGAAAGATTTATTCAGGTGAAACAATATCTAGACATTTCCATAGTGTCTTAGAAGCTGTGTGTATGTTTGCAAATGATATAATTAAGCCGGTTGATCCATCATTTAGAGATACTCTTGATGAGATTCTAAAAGATGTCAGATATCACCCTTATTTTAGGGATTGTATTGGTGGAATAGATGGTACTCATATATGAGTTTGTGTTCGCTCTCATCTACAAGGAGTCTATATTGGTCGGAAAGGCTACACTACCACTAATGTCATGGTTATTTGTGACTTTAGCATGTGTTTCACTTTTGTTTGGGCAGGTTGGGAAGGTTCTGCACATGATACTAAGATATTTATGGAGGCTTTACTTAAGCCTGCATTGCATTTTCCACATCCTCCTCAAGGTACTTAAAATTTATATATTATAAATATATGTATCATTATAATTTTATGTTCTAACTTGCTCTATTATTTTATTCTTTAGGTAAATATTATCTTGTTGATTCTGCTTACCCTACTTTTATGGATTTTCTAGGGCCGTACAAGAAAACCGGTATCATCTCCCACAATTTAGAATTGGGCCTAAAATCGGGGGGAGAGTTGAAGTTTTTAATTATTATCATTCTAGTCTTCGAAGTACAATTGAACGTGCATTTGGTTTATGTAAAGAAAGATGGAAGATATTGGAAAATATGCACCTTTATTTACATAGATAATAATTAAAGTATAAACTAGAATCTAAGTGATAACATTACTAAAACAACACTACTAGAAAATAAGGCTTCAACATCGGTTATTTAAGACTTTCAACATCGGTTATTAATTGATGTTGAAAGTACCGATGTGGAAAGTAGTATCATTAACATCGGTTTTTCAAAACCGATGTTAACTAATAAATACAACATCGGTTATTTAAATAAGCGATGTTATATGATAAGAATTATGAAAAAAAAAAGTTATAAATCTATATATCAACATCGGTTTTTAAAAAAACCGATGTTATAAGTGACATTTAACATCGGTTTTTTAAATAACCGATGTTAAATGTGACATGTGACATTGGTTTTTAAAAAACTAATGTTGTAGGTGACATTTCACATCGGTTTTTTAAAAAGCTGATGTTGTAAATCATATTTGACATCAGTTATTTAAATAGGCGATGTTATATGATACGAATTATGAAAAAAAAAAAGTTATAAATCTATAAATCAACATCGATTTTTTTAAAAACCGATGTTGTAAGTGACATTTAACATCAGTTTTTTAAAAAACCGATGTTAAAAAATGTTGAGATAGGTGACATTTAACATCAGTTTTTAAAAAAACTGATGTTGTAAGTAACATTTCACATCAGTTTTTTTAAAAACCGATGTTGTTTTAGAAACTTTTTTTTAACATTATGTCTTTTTTTCCAATAAATCCCAAAAATAACCTGTAAATTTTAAAATCAGACCACACAACATATAATTTTCATTCCGTTTTGAAACAGTTTTTACCAGAAAATTCAATGAGAAATTTACTAATTACTATGAATTTAAAACATATTCAATGTTGAGACATGAATTGTAAATTAAGTAAGTAAATATAAACTACAATTACAAAATTGTCTAACCATCCTAAGTTTCATTTTTCACTTTCAAATAGTACTTTGCCCACTGGTTGCGAAGCGCCTTCAATTTTTATGGTTCCAATGGTCTAGGATCAGTGAAATACTGCATGATATAATAAAACATAAGTTAATAATATATTAGCAATCATAATAATATGAAATTTGGTGAATTGAAAATTATCATTTCTCAATTATTCTGGAAATTTCCTAAGATTATAATTGACATCCAGTGCATGACGTAATACCCACACTCAGTGCTTCCTTTTTGTCTATTACACTAAATACATTATGAAATTTAGATATGCAACGATCAGTACAAATTAGTCTACACAGTACTAAAATATAAGTAAAAACATATTGTTTAAATAACTTACTTTAACAACAATCCACCTAGCAAGAGACTTGGATTTACTTTGTTGAGTATCGTCAAGTCCTTTCAAAGCACTATTGAATACAAACATAGATTCTTATTGTACATTTAAAATTTTGATTTACCTAACTAATGCTAATGCAAATGTATTGAAAAACAACACTGACCTATTAATTATGCCTTTGAGGTAGTTGTCTGGCTAATTATGCAACGAACAAAACCAAATGACAACATTTTCCTTAGGCAAAATGACGACCATTTGCCAATGTGCACTGCAGTGGAGACCAATATAGGTTATTATACTATTATACATTATTTAAATTCATTTGTTGAGTTTAAGTTACCCATTCAGGTAGGCTCCTAGGTACACATCCCGTTTTGAATTTTGCATCCAGTTCTTAATGTAATTTTCTGATTCAAATTGTGATTGGCTAGATTTCTGGATAGACTGTGGCTCGAGGAATCCATACACATCGATATTCCCGGCTCGTATACTTGTCTCAGCCATATGCCTATTATTGTTAACACAAAGCAAATTATGCATAAAGGTAAAACAATAAATTAGGTAATTAACAATAATCTAAATTGACTTACAGAATCCACAACTGTATAACATATATGCTGAGACATTGACCACCGTGTGCAATTTCAGACAGATCTTCATGCTTTATGTACAAGGGGAAGTTTTCATTAAACAGGCCAAACAAGGTAGCATCCCACATAACCTGCAATGGCTTCAGAAAAAGCTGTGGGATGGTCAATGTCATTAGATATAGCGGATCATCGACCTTATCATCCGGCCTATCTGTAGGTTTCGCGGGTACCACAGCTCCCTGTTTATCCAACATAATTAATTGACATAATTTAATCACAGTAATCATTTTAATTAGAAAAATAAGCATTTAATGACACTAAAATACCTGTTCTGATAAACGCTTGACAAGATGTGTCGGCCAAGCAAGGAATGTGTTAAGAGCCTGTCCCATGACCTTAACCTCTTTAGTGGGTACAGGAATGGGAGCATCTGCATCTCTAATCTCCTCAACACCAACCTTGACTTAATCATGCAGCAAAGGAATGTTGTAAATGGTTGTGGATCCCTCATAAACTCTTCCTAGGGCAACCAGGCGAGAAGGATATTCTTCAATATACAACCCGCATTTGTATGAGTCATCGGTGTCTGGATCGTTCCCCGAGGGATCAACACAACTCTCCTTTGTGCTGACACGAGCAGCTGAAGGACCAATATCAGGTTCAGGAGGCAGTGCGAGTCCCTGTGATTGCATTTGGCTGAGGGATAACATTAGCCGTTGAGTGACTTTTTCTATGATTGAATCCTCCAGTTGGTCCTTGATTTGTTGCGTCAACTGTTGCAGGTATTCGGGAGCAATGGAGGAGGTCCTTGAAGCTGATCCAAAGTATTGCTTGATGGTTATACCGGCTCCTACAGCACGCACACGACCAGGGTGTTCTGGTCGCCCAATGGCAGCAGTCAGTATATCATGACGTCCATGGATAACAAAAGAACCCTGTGAGGCCTGCTCCTCAAGCGCATCCTGTGAAGAACACATTTATTCTATACTTAATCACACAATAAAAAAAAATAATTACAATTATGAATTGAAAGTGACTTACAATCTTGTCAGCAATTTCCTTTGCTGCTTCAGATGTCATGTCACCAGTTTTCTTGGTGCGGGCTAGCTTCCACTTCACGTGTCGTTTGATGGGAGATGGAGGATCAGTGACGGTGTCAGTGCTTCCGGATTGAGTAGCTTCCTCTAGTTTTTTCTTTCTCTTCTCATCCATCAACTTTTTTTCTAAATATTCATAACCCCCACGAGACATCACGTGAGGGGCAGTGTTTTGTTTTTGGACGGCTTGTGCTTTTTTTCGCACATTCTGTAAAAATGAAACATTAATGAAACTCATGATTACAATATATTATAATAAGTTCATTTAAAGTTAAAAAAAATGAAAATCACAAATTAGTTACCTCCCATGAAGGGTCTCTACGGCTCTGACAAAATTGGGTCCATTTCTCCTTGCTAATGTCGTACATTTTGCATACAGTGTCATCGACACTATCCTTGTCAGCTGCAAGTGCCCATTTCGACGTCAAATCAGACTTAAACTGTCTCCACCGCTCCCCCACAGTCTGAAGTATTTTCTTTTTTGTCCTTAAATCAGATGCTTCAGGGATATCAAATTCAGCATAACAAAGAGTAAATTAGGTTTTATTAATACTAAATTCAAATATTTGGCTAACAAACAATATGGAACATGAAATAATACATGATACCTGAATATCCTCCCATATCAAATCCTTCTGAGTAATAGGGACATGCTTCCAATTTTCGTATGTGACATCCACCTTATCACGAGCAACGATCCCTAAATATGTTCTAAATTTCTTGCTGTGGGGACCGTCTGCTTTGCCAGTAACAGGATCCACATGGACAAGGGGTCTCTCTGCCCCAAATGGTCTAGTCGCCAATGATCTTAGGCGTGAGGCCTTTCTAGTCCGCTTCAATGGTGGTGACGACGAATGCGATGCTACACCAGTAGAAGGAGGAGGAGGCGGAGGAGAGTTTGGCTGTGTAGCCATTTGGCTGTACAAAAAAAAAACATTAATTGATGTCTGTATAATATGCAGTCATTCGGGCAAGCATGAATCTTCTGATACTCCATACCCATGGGACACAATATTTTCTTTGCTTGATAGTAACTTTTAGGCAATGTATTTTCCTCTGGAAGCATGTCGTGCACTACTTGAAGCAGTGAACTAAAGCTTTTGTCACTCCACCCATATCTGGCTTTGATATTAACCAGATTTAAAACCGCCGACAACAGCGTCAACGAATTCTTGCACCCCGAATACAAAGGTTTCTTTGAATCAGTTTGTAATGTATCATACATAGGGGCATGTGCTTGCTGAAAAGACTCTTGTCCAAGGTCACGAATCATATCCTCCAAGCGATCTCCCATTTCTACATCAAACGGTTCGGATTGCTGCCCACTCTGCATGTCTGTCATTTCACCATGCCATATCCACGTCGTATAATTCCTCTTAATTCCATCACACAACAGATGCTCTCGTATGTCATCCAGTATTTGTTGTCTTCCGTTCAAACAATTGATGCAAGGACAATAATATTTTCTATCTTCATCCGGTTGACCTCTTTCTGAAGCAAATTGTAAGAATTGCTCGACGCCTTCCTCATATTCTGGACTGATGCGACTTTCATTCATCCAACTTCGATCCATCTAAGTAATAACTCGGTCATACTCTCAAAGTTATTCGATGCATGAAAATCTCACTTTTTTATTATAGGTGTGGCCCTATCCCATTTGGGAAGACCGTTTTTATGGTAGTTTCATACATCAGGGTTAATTCTATTTTGTTAAATTTGGCAAAATTTTGGCAGCATTTCGCATTGGTCTCCAAGTACACAACATGAAATCGGTGAAATTAATTTTCCGATAATCAAGTATGCACCCAGAGAACAACTAGAAATGCATTACCGAAATTTCATCAAATTAAACAAAATAATTTTAACCTTAACACATGAATCTACCATAAAAATATCAGTCTCCCCAAACTATCCAAACAGACAATTCAAGATTAAATACAATGATTAATGCAAACTGTCCGCAAGAATCATTGCATCCAATCTCAAACAGGAATATAAGGTTCACTCATCATGAACACAATTTATATAGCATATATCAATTGTCATTAATGGCAGTGAACACGTAATAAAAATATTCATTGGTAACAAACATTTGTACCTGTGATGATGAGCAGCACGGTCCAAAATGAAAGCAAGAATCAAAGAAATAACTGAATGAACACCTACATCAATCATCATTAAAAAAAAACAGATATCAATATGAATGTTACACTCAAACTCTGAAGAAGAATAAAGGATAATATGGCGAAAAGGATACAGTGTTGTTTGCACCCAAACTCTTACTAATGTGGCTAACATAATTTATGGAAAAATCCACAAATAGAGCAACATAATTTCAGGATCACTGCAAGCATTCATTAGTTTCAGTCACACAATAGTCATGTTAATTGAATATAATCCTTATTCTGATATCCAACTATCTTCATTAAATCTTCATCCGCACAAAAAAATGTCACATGTTCACGTTCACAATACCAGAAAACCATGATAAACATATTTTAAAAAGAATTTAGATCTCAATCTTACAACATATTTTAGGCAAGTGTTTGGTATATATTTTAGACTAGTCAATAATCTACTTTGAACAAATTGCGGTCCATTTTAGACATATAATTAGTTAGCTTACTCCAAATTTGTCATCCACGTTCATTTTGGACCAATCAACACTCATAATGAAAGATAGTTTAAATTACACATATGCTTTTTAAAAAAAATCAGATTGTTTATAATATAATTTTTTATGTCCTTACACTAACCTTATTAATTGTTTAAAAACATTACAGCACTAACACCTCTAATACATTACACTAATCCCTTGTTATTTAAAAAGTATTATATGTATCTTTGTATCTTTATAAGAGAGATTGTTATAAACATAAAATAAAAAAAATACCGTGTGTATAATATGAAAAAATCTCAAGAACTGTCTGTAATTTATTCTAAAATACAATAAATAAGGTGGAATATACTTAATTTAACACATTAATTAGAGTGAAAATTAATAGTTAAAATAATAAATTAAGGAGATAAAAACTTTATCTTCTAAAAACCAAACAAATGTAACGCTTAGAATTTTTCAAGAAATCCACATGCATTAGAATCTTGGAAAACATCAGAGCTTTAATTTATTATTTACCGTATTATTTATTGTCAAAGACTTTAGGTCACAAAGCAGGAATTTTAAAATCAATTAAGTCAATGGCTTCAATTACTAAAAGAATATTGGATGACGTACAGAGACCTTTTCTTCTTCTTTTTTAACCCTTAGCTTGGTTCAATGGTTTTATGATCATCTTATTAATAAAAAAAAAGATATCGATTATGTAACAGTAAATTCTTATTGGATACTTACACTTGCATATAAATTAAATTCAGTTTTAAATTGAAGATTCCACGACATCTAGGAAATAAATATAAAAAATTAATCAATACATTCAAGTTCATATAATAAAATAATAAATTAAAATACTAATTTTTCAAAAGTTGCACATGTGTCATGTGAAAAGAACAGCTGACATCCAAGGTTAGCATCAGATTATTAAGGTCATATTAGGGGTGATTTTTCATTTATATTTAAAAAAAATTTAAAATCAAAATTATATTTTGTTAAGTTTTCGGTTTCAATTTATTTTGGTTTTTAGTTTTTAAAATTTGTTGAAAATTAAAAATAGATAAAAATAAGTCAAATATTCTATATCATCTTACTCCATTACAAAATCATGAAATATAAAAAATAGACTAAAAAATAATATAAAAAAGAAGTAAGAAGTAGAACTAATGTTAAGGATTTAAAGAAGAAATATCATAAATTTATTAGATACTTCAACATATATACAATTAAAAGAAATATAAAAAAAGGATTGCTTACATGTGATTTCATAAGGATTAAAAAATAATGACAAAGGACTTAAAAAAAGACAGAATTAGAACTAATGATTTCAAAAGGCAAACACTATTTTTTATTAGGTCCTATCACGCATTTAGTGACTCCGAACCAGCAAAAAAACTCACTAGAATAGCATGTAAGGCTAGGAGTACATAATATTTAAAAATCACAAAATTAAAAAAGGTGTTGTTTTATTTGTCACAAAATTAAATAGGAGTTCAAATCACAACCACGACCAAGATTCAAAGTCCTAATTCAAAGCATGAAAATAAAAACAAAAAGGAAAATATGAGAACAAGGTACACGGATAATAGAGACGGTGAAGCCAAAAGAAAATAGAGCATTGAAAATAAAAAAAAAACAAAAATAGCATACCAGAAATACCAAACGATTCCAGCCACAGGTTCCGCTGACGAGGCCACGAACCAGTGCGAGGGTGACGGCGGTGGCCACAGCGCGATGACGACAAGGGTTTACGCAAGGAGATCAAAAGCAACGCGAATGAGGGACTGATGACTAGGCTGAGGTCGTTTTATTTTGGGGAAATGCTACTTACGTATACATACCTCTGACGCTTCACAATATAAATGGGCCCTTGGACAAAATGCATTTGGCAAAATGGAAATGCATTTTAGTTTTGATAAAATGGAAATGCATTTTAGTTCTGACGCTTCACACTATAATATTATTTGGCAAAATGGTAAAATGGAAATACAATATTATTTTAGTTTTGATAGGAAATGCTTCAAGATATAAATTATAATATTATCTTTAAAAAGTGGGCCCTTGGACAAAATGTATCACGTTTTGCAAATAAAGATACATGAAGCTTAAAAAATGCATTTGGCATAATTTAATTTTTATAAAGATACACTGTTCTTATTTTTATAAATCCATAATTTAATTTTTATTTTTTAATTAAGATATTTTATTTTTAAAAAATTTGTAATTTTAATCATTGATCATTTCATTTAATTAAGATAGTTCGTCTTTTACTTCTAAAAAATTAAAATTAAAATTAAATTTTTTTATTAAAATAAAAAATGAAATATCTCAATTAAAGAATAAAAGAGTTAAAATTATGAATTTTAAAAAAAAAAAAAAAAAAAAAAAAAAAAAATTATAAAAAATAAAAGATAATATATTTTAATTAAATATAGTAAATTTATGTAATAATTATATTAAAAATTACATCAAAAATATTTTTTTAATTAATTGATATTATAAAAAAATTGTAACAATTTTTGTTTGCTACTAAGTATATAAATCAATTGATAAGATTGTTTTAATTTAACTAGTGATTTTAAATTTAAGTTTTAATACAATATTAAATATTGATAAGGATGACTTTTTTATAATAAGAACTCGGTGATAATCATTTCATAAATGATAATCATACTAAATTTAACTATGACTTTTTTGACAGTAAGTTATAGTATCGTAAATTTCTGTAATAATTATATTAAAAATTATATCAAAATATTTTTCAATTAATTGATATTATAAAAAAATTGTAACAATTTTTGTTTGCTACTAAGTATATAAATCAATTGATAAGATTGTTTTAATTTAACTAGTGATTTTAAATTTAAGTTTTAATACAATATTAAATATTAATAAGGATGACTTTTTTATAATAAGAACTCGGTGATAATCATTTCATAAATGATAATCATACTAAATTTGGGTGTGTCGTGGTTACCAGACCTAATATGTTATTCTTGTTCTCAAACTTAGTTCGTGAATTAAAATTTAAAGTTTTATTAAGTAAATCTAAAAAAAAATATTTAATTGAGTATTAAAATAACTTTTGACAAAAAATATTCATCACTATTTAAATATAATTACTTTTCTTTGTTTCTTCTTTCCTAAATAATTTTTTTATTGAATTTATTAACAAAAAATTCACATAATTAACAAATGAGGTCAAAAATAATTAAAAAAATGAAAAATATAATAAAAATAAATTACATGTGGATTATAATTAACTCTATATTTAAAGACTTAAAACATAATTTTGTGTCTCATGAAAATATTTTATTTTCGTTCTAAAAAATTTGTTTAAAAATAATAAAAATATCATTTTTTTCAAATATAATAATTAAATAATAATTAAATAAAATATATTAATAATAAATTTTAATTTTTTACGATATAATTATTTTTACCAACATTCTATAAAAATTCTATAAAAGTTAAACTCTATTATTAAAAACAGTTTTTTTTTCAAATTAACTAATATCAAATAATTTATATAAATGTGTGTTATATTTAAATGATAATCATGAAATAATAAAATTAAAATTACGAAATTCATTTTAAAAATTTAGTTTAATTTTTAAATGCTTACCTGTTGAATTTATTATTGTTTATTAATTATTATATTTTTTAATTAAAATATAATTAATAACGCAATATATGATTTTTTTAAAATATATAAATAATTAAAAAAAAGTTTATATTAACATCGGTTATTTGAAAACCGATGTTGTTAAGCACTTACAACATCAGTTTTCAGATAACAGATGTTAAAACTGAATTTAGTGTGATTTTGACATCGATTATTTGAAAACCGATGTTGTAAGTGCTTAACGATATCGGTTTTCAAATAACCGATGTCAAAATCACACTAAATTCAGTTTTAACATTTGTTATTTGAAAATTGATGTTGTAAGTGCTTAACAACATCGGTTTTCAAATAACCGATGTTAATAGGGCGATATTAAAACTCATTTTTTTAATAGTGCAATAATGTATTAATTACATTTTAAATATGAAAATTAATTATGTAGAAAGACGTATAATTATATTTTTATGAAATACATTTATTTTATTTTTATAAAAATAATTATTTTTTAATCAAAATTTCTAAAAACTATATAACAATATTTTTAATATAATAATAAAGTTAAAATATTTTCATAAATGAAATAGAAGAAAAAGGTAACTTTTATTATTTTTAATAATATTTAATTATTTAATGCATTTAATAATTATATAATCATGTTTAAGTATTTAATTATTAGTTTTAATAATGTGAAAACATATAATATCCTTTTTAGTAATTTTAATTATGCAAAAAAAAATTTATAATTTCATCCAGACACCATATTATTTTAAATAAACACTTAAGAGTTTATTATTCAAATATCAAATTAATTTATGTAAAAATATGTTTTCAGATAAAAACTACTTGATTAAGTTGTTTGCCTATAAAATTTTTTATAATAGTGTATCCAATAAGCCCATCTTCATTTACTTGTCCTTGGAAGACATTGTCCCCTGCAACCGCAAAAGCTGCAGCACTCCCTTAGTTTGCTATCTCAAGATACATGCATGCCTAGTTAAAAATTTTTGAGCCATTTCTTTTTATTTTTATTTTACATCAATTTGCATTTGAACAACCTACAACACCGTACAAGTCCCCGTGTCCCTTCAAAAATGATTTGTTGTAATTACTTTCCTTTTTATATATCGACACGTAGGTGTATTATATAAAAAAAATTAATTGAAAATATAAACCAAACCATATGTTTGTCTATTTGTATAATTTAAATGTTAAATGATCATTTAGATATTTTTTAAGTATGACTTTTATCTTTAAAAAAATATTTTTGGTCTTTTATTTTATTTAAAATGTTAAAAATAGTCATTTAGCTTTTAAAATATTTATTTTGGCAGCTTTTTTAATTTGAAATGTTCAAAATTTTCATTCAACTATTTGAATATACTCAAGATGTTTTTATCTTAGTACTATTGCAAGGATCATTTTGGATATTTTAAGTAAGATAAATATCAAAATAACTTTTTTTAAAGATAAAATATTATTTTGAACTTTTCCATAAGATAAAAAAACACTAATGTAAACTTTTTAAAAAATAAATGACCATTTTGAGAAAAAAAAAATAAAGAATCAAAATGGCCATTTAGCTTAATTTAATTAAGTTTTTAATAACCCAACATCACTCGAACAAAAATAATAAAAAAATAGGACTCTTACACTAATTTGATTGATTTTCTTTAGATCCAAGTAAATTTTAAATAAAAATATTCAAGCATAGTATATTATGTGTTTATTAAAAAATTATGTAATTATTAAATTAGTTTTTCTAAATAACTAAATATGTCATCCTAGAAGTATTTAGTTAGAAAAGAATAGATTAAATGTGATATACAAAAAATAATATAAAGGAAGTGTAGTTAAATAATAAAACCATGTAAATTAAGATATGGAAGTAAAAAAATTTAATAATATTTTTTATAAAACAAAAACATCATTCCTCTTGTGTCAAGAACAAAAAAGATAACTTTTCAAAAAGAAATAAGAAAAATAGTTGTTAAATAAAAAATGATATGAATTTTTGGGTGATATTTGGACTAGTGTCACTATTTTTCTCAATAATCAGTATGATGGTAGCATTCAGTAGTACTTTCTTCATAGCATATTACCATGCTAAAACACGTGAGTTCCTATCACCATTGCTGTATTTGTGTGACTTCCAGTATTCTTATTTATATGTCTACAGTTTCGTCTCTGTCATGACATAATGTATTTGCACTACATATATGGTTCTCTGTTTAGACCAAGGAAACGAATGATTCACTAGAAAGATTGAGCTGTTTGCTCAATAATAAATTTTGATGTACTCTTGTCTGCATGTTTTTTTTCTACTTTTGCTCAAAATGATGATTGTACAAGTAATTAACAAAATACAAAGCAGTTAACTCATAAAAGAAGAAAAAAAGGTTGACTGAATCACCCAAAAAGACGAATAGATTCCGAAAGTATAGTTGTACTCATGATTTTTTTTATTAACTTTTTTCTCTTGAAAACAAACATATTCTTATACAAACTAAAAAATTTAAATAAAAAGAGTGTATTAGGCTTCACGTTAAATTACATCCTTATTGTTAGGACACTACAAGAAAAATATTTATTTCCTTTGGAACTTTTCTCATCAAATTTCCACTGAAAATTTTGTATTTTTCCATGGAATTAAAAAACAAATACGGGGATCCAAATACTCATCAGGTCCCACCTAATCTTAAAACTCTTGAACTCTAGTTTTAGTATTTTTTTATATAAAAAACAAGATATTTACTAAGGATATTTTGACTTGTTTTTTTTAAAAAAAATAACTATTTTGATTTTACATTATCAACCATATTAATCTATTAATTAGAAAATTTGATTCATTATCTTTATTTTATTTATTGCGATGAATTTGGATTTTGTAAGCCAAATGTCTAATCTTGTCATCACAAAGAAAACGACTATCTAAAGAGATTCTAATCTAAAGAGAATCTAAAATTGCATGTTATGCTCCATCAATAAAAACTTTTATAGGGTATGTTTGGATAAATTTATCCATAAGTATAGGAAATGAAAACAACAAGACAAAAATAAGATGAGTTTCTCTTTAAGTTAAAATTAGTTTATACATAAGTTAAAAATATTCTTTTAGAAAAACAATATAAAATTTATCCAAATATACCCATATTTATTATTTTTGCATGACACATGAATAATGGCTCACGTAAGAAATCCAAAAAGAGTAAAAGAGACCAAGAGAGTTTAGAGTAATTGATTAAGGGCATGTTTGGATACACTATTATAGAAGACCTTATAGGCAAAAAACTTATTCAAGAAGTTCTTATTTCAAAAATTACTTTATACATAAATTAATTTGATGTTTGGATGATAAACTCTTACGTGCTTATTTAAAATAATATGGTATTTGTATGAAATTGTAGAAAGTCTTTTGCATAATTAAAATTACCAAAAAGGATATCTTATGCTTTGACATTATTAAAGCTAATAATTAAATACTTAAACATTATTATATAATTATAAAATGCATTAAATAAATAAATATTATTTAAAATAATAAAAATTATCTTTTTCTTCTATTTCATTTATGAAAATATTTTAACTTTATCATTATATTTAAAATATTTTTATATATTTTTTTAGAAATTTTGATTAAAAAATAATTATTTTTATAAAAATAAAATAAATATATCTCATAAAAATATAATTATACGTCTTTGTACATAATTAATTTTCATATTTAAAATCTAATTAATACATTATTGTTTTAGTAATGTTATCACTTAGATTCTAGTTTATAATTTAATTATTATCTATGTAATTATAATTTATAACAAAATATAAAATGTCATTAACCTGGTAATAATATGATTAATAATTTTTTCCAATATAAAATTGTTCAAATGTATCCATGCCATAAACATGTAACCTTGTATTATTAAAAAATAAAGAAATTAAGTATGTGCTTAGGTGTCATGAGGCATGTAAAGCATGAAGGACATGCACAAAGTGTGACTATATGATGTGGCAATGGGGTGTAGTAAGCAAATGCTCATTTCCCCCTCTAAAATTTAATTGAATTGGGCTTCTACCAATTCAATTAAATTTATTTCCCAACACACATCAAATATTCACTTAGTGCATGTGAAATTACAAAACTACCCCTAATACAAAAACTAGTCTAGGTGCCCTAAAATACAAGGGCTGAAAAATCCTATATTTCTAGGGTACCCTACCTACATTATGGAGTCCTAAATACAAGGCCCAAATGATGCAATCCTACCCCCCAAGGGCATTGGATAGAAGACTCCAAGAAGATTGGGTCAAAAATGCAAGAGAAGGCCCTAGGGTTCTCATGAGCCTTAGGGTAGATTTCGGGCCCATGGGCTAAGTATGAGCCCACTTATCTTGGTACATATTAGATTAAGGTTTCATTAATTTTGGGCCTTGTATTTAGGGCTCCATAATGTAGGTAGGGTACCCTAGAAATATAGGATTTTTCAGCCCTTGTATTTTAGGGCACCTAGACTAGTTTTTGTATTAGGGGTAGTTTTGTAATTTACATGCACTAAGTGGATATTTGATGTGTGTGGTTGGAAATAAATTTAATTGAATTGGTAGAAGCCCAATCCAATTAAATTTTAGAGGGGGAGGTGAGCATTTGCTTACTACACCCCATTGCCACATCATATAGTCACACTTTGTGCATGTCCTTCATGCTTTTCATGCCTCATGACACCTAAGCACACTTAGTGGAGAATCTTGGAATTGATCTTGGATTAGTGGGCTGAACCATAACTAAAATTCACTAATCATAATTAGTGAAATTTTGGCTCCAAAGTTTGGCTCCACAAATTCAATTTCAAATTCAAGTGAAATTTGAATTTCCCTCCAATTTTGTGTGACACTTAGGCTATAAATAGAGGTCATGTGTGTGCATTTTTTTGAACTTTGATGATTTGAATATTAAACTTCAGATTTCAAAGCTCATTTAGAGCACAAAATTTCGTGCTCTTCTCTCCCTCTCCCTTCATTCATCTCCTTCTTCCTCCAAGCTCTTATCCATGGCCTCCTATGGTGGTGAGCTTCTTCTAGACTCATCTTCTCCTTGAAGTGGCGTCTCCTCTCTCTTTCCTTTCTCCATTCCGCTGCCATTCATCTTCCAAGAAGCAAAGGAATCCATTGATGAAGAAGATCCTAGGCCTACAAGCTCCAATGGAGCTTGCATCACCAAAAATAATGAAACCTTAATCTAATATTTTCAAAGATAAGTGGGCTCGTACTTAGCTCATGGACCCGAAATCTACCCTAAGGCTCATAAGAACCCTAGGGCCTTCTCTTGCATCTCTGGCCCAATCTACTTGAAGTTTTCTATCCAATGCCCTTGCAGGGTAGGATTGCATCATAATGGATAGTAGTAAGTAGTAACTCATGTACTCAAACTTACCCTGCTATGTTATTACAAAAAGCTCATGAAAATTTAACTACCATTATAAAAAACAAGCAACTTTTCAGAAACTCAAATTTACCATTCATAAATTAACCAAAAGCATCTTCATACTCATCTTACCCTCATGCCAAAAGCATCTAAAAAGAGCACAATGCAGTTAGCCTAAAATAGAACTCTCTTAAGAAAAAAAAAGGAGTTATTTTGGTATGGCCACTACATCAGCATTGCAAAAGGAACCATTACCCTTTGATTTATTGGTTATGCTCCTCACAAGCCTCAAATAGGGCTTTCGTTGCTACTAACAGCTAATGATCACAAGCAATAATCAAACCCCAAACATTTAGTTGATGCACCTCAAGCCTAAGCCAACCTTCATTGACTCCCAATTTTTAAAAATGAGCAAGAATATACCAGACTACAATACAACACATCTCTAGAGAGAGCTAAAAAACATCAATTAACACAATAAAATCACACATCAATTGTATATCCTTGTTATGGCAAACATCACCTCAAATTGCCAGTGTAGAAGCAAAGCTTCCAGGATTATTTTAATGACGCCAAAGATTTTTAAGAAGATACATTCAAACAAGATTAAAGAAATCAAGAAGATTCAAGTGAAGATTCAAGAGAAGACTCAATATATGTAAGAACATCAAGAAAAAACATCAAGATAAGTATAAAAAGAAAAGTTCATTGGGCAAAAACTTGTGCTATTCTATTTTCTTCCTCTTCCTCCATTCTTATAAAAAGCTTTTCAAGAGACCTACTCCTGGTGACTGTTTTCAAGAGAAGGTCTTCTTGGTTGCAAACACTGAACACAAGGGACCAACGTTCCTTGGGTTCATTGCAAGAAGCAGGATTTGCTTCTTGGTTGATCACTGGACACAAAAGACCAATGTCTTTTGGGTTCATTGCAAGAAGTGGGTATAACTTCTTGGTTGTTATCACTAGACACAAGGGACCAACGTTCCTTGGGGTTCATTGCAAGAAGTGGGAATAACTTCTTGGTTGTAATCACTGAACACAAAGGAGGGAAGTCCTTTGTGGTTCATTGCTTGTAAAGGATTTTACAAGGATAGTGGAAATCTCAAGCGGGTTGCTTGGGGACTGGACGTAGGCACGGGTTGTGGCCGAACCAGTATAAATCCGGTTTTGCATTCTCTCTTTCCTTAATCTCTTTTACTTTCTGTTGTGTTATATTTCTTTAAGTTTACTTCTCCTTATTTGTTATTCAAGTAACTTACAATTAAAGAAATAATTGAATCTAGGAAACATCTAAGAAAGGGAAATTTTCAATTATGAATATTCAACGAAATCTTAATTCAACACCCCCCTTCTTAAAATTTCTGAGACCACTTGTCCAACATCCAGTATGGTGCATTTCATTTTTTTTTCTCATGTAACACACCACCATGATCTAATAAATAAACCATTCATAAAATTTCACACAAAAAAGTGGTACTATCACAAGTTAGCAACATATTCATTTCTCTGCATCTAAACTAACTCAAATTCATTTCCATTGGTGTTATGGCTTGAGGACCAATTAAGTGGGGCTTTTGTTCTCACTCAATCGACAATAATAAGATCAAAGCATCTGCCTACCCCATTGAAAAAGGATCTCACTCCCACTTTGCATTTTGAAACTCTCACATTCAGATGCTTAGCTTAACTTGGCCTTTTAAATTTTGACCTAGATTTTCTCATTCCTGCGCATGGTCATCAACAGTGGCACACAGAAATAGGCACTCATTGATATAGGAATTAATTAAGCTAGTTTATTTCTATACATTTACATTTTTTAAGTTTTGAATCAATTTTTATATGAGTTGATTTTCAACTTTCAAGAGCTTCCTAAGGTCATAATAGCACTATCAAAATTTAGAAAATTTCTTTTAAAAATTCTCCATCAATAAAATTTGTTGGAACAAGTGGCCTCGGAATAATTAAGAAGGGGGGTTGAATTAATTATGAATGTGTCTTGACTAATTAAAAATTTATCCTTCCTAATGTTACTAGATTCAATTAGGCTTTACTACTAAGTTATGAGAAAGTAAAGAAAAGAAACAATAACTTAGAAAAAAGTAAAGCGGAAATAAAAAGTGCACAGCGGAAAAGTAAAGAGCATAGGGAAGAAGAAAGCAAACACAAGTTTTATACTGGTTCGGCAACGACCCGTGCCTACATCCAATCCTCAAGCAACCTCTTGAGATTTCCTTTCCTTGTAAAAAAACCTTTACAAGCAAAGAGCCACAAAGGATGTACCCTCCCTTATTCTCTTTGAACAACTAAGTAGATGTACCCTCTACTGGAAGCGAACCAAAAAGGATGTACCCTCCCTTGTGTTCACTATTACAACCAAGAAGCTACCCGCTTCTTACACAGAATTCTCAGACGGTTAGTTCTTTGAATTCAGTGTTTGGGCAAAGAATTCTTAGACGGTTAGTTCTTTGAATTCTTTGTTTGGGGAATCAAAAGAATTCTCAGACGGTTAGTTCTTTAAATTCTTTTGGCAAGAGGGAGAAGGAAAGAAGAATAAGAGAAAAATAGAAGGATAGCACAGTTTTTGTTTTTGCTGAATTTTCCTTTCTTCAAAGATTGAACAAAAACTTAGAATGAATTTGGCAAAGGTTTTACAAGAGAAAAGCAGTGGAAAGTTTTGTGTAATCAGATGTGTTTTTTTGTGTTATTGTATATCTAAAATGCGTGTCAAGGTTTTATATTTATAGAACCTTGATACCTTTTGAGAAAACCATGTTAAGAGTTATAACTCTTAACATTTTCTTCAAAAACATTCACTGGTAATCGATTACCATAATGGTGTAATCGATTACACAATGTATTTTATGAAAAGTTGTGACTCTTCACAATTGGATTTGAATTCCAACGTTCAGATTCACTTGTAATCGATTACTAATATAGTGTAATCGATTACACTATTTGAAAATCATTTTGGAACATTGCAAAGCAGTGAAACCAGTTTGAAAACCATCCTGGTCACTGGTAATCGATTACTACCAAATGGTAATCGATTACCAGAGAGTGAAAACTCTGGTAACTTATAAGATTTCAGAAAATCCTTTTTAAAACAAAAAGTGTGCTATTTGATGTTTTTTTAAAAATACTTTTTACTACCTACTTTGACTTGGCTTGATGATTCTTGATTTCTTCATTTGATTCTTGAATCTTTGAGTGGAATCTTAAATGCTTGATTCTTTAATCTGGAAACAACTCTTTGAGCTTTGGCATCATCAAAACATCTTGGTGAATCATCATGGTAGCTTTGCTTCCACAAAATTATCACGAGTAATCATAACAACAATAAAATCTTATATTGTGTGAATTACACAATATCAATATCATTCAATTTAAATTTATTTTCCTATAAGATATAATCTTACAAGTCATTTCTTATTTTCACCCATTAGACCAATCTTTGGTTATATTCTGTACAGTTACATGAATCAATAGAAAGAGAACTATTCTTTTATAAATTTACAGATAACAAAACATGTCTTTATGCAATACCAAATGATGCAGATAAACATGCAACAGACAATGTCTATTCAATTTGATGTCAACTACTTCACCACATTACAATCTCTTCTTGAACACAGCATTATCCAATAAATTTCCATTTCATTAGGTTTTAAAAGAAACATCACTATATCAACACATTCATTTCTTTGCATGTAAACTACCTCAATTGCAACATGTAACAAAGTAATAACCAACCTAATTATCAACTAAAATTTCAAACACAAGCTTCTAAAAAATAGTCTGCAACTGCAATTTTGGTTGCAAAGTCAAGAATCACACATAAAAAAACAAAAGAGTGGCCTACAAAAAAAACTCTATTTTCGTTGAATAATACATACCTGAATTTTGGCTTCCCACCATTCATCACTAGTTGCAATGGTTTTCTTCTCCCCATCCCAGCCAAGACCTGTGTCCTTCCCAACAAGCTTAGCCCATAATTTTTGTTCCTTTTTCAAAGAATCCCACCTATTTCTGAATTGTTTATATTCATATCTCAAATTTGTTGCCTTATTTAAATTTTCTGCAATATTTGTCCAACCAAGCTTAGTGAAGTGGTTGTGAGGTTTATTTCCAGCATTCACCTCTTCTATGCACACTTTCAACATAATCTCAATATTTTTATCACACCATTATGCTTTCTTTCTTTTCACAGGAACTTGATTGAGAGACATTTCACAAGCTTAATGAAACAAACAAAAGCATAACCCTAATCCATAACAATTCAAAATTTAATGAGAAGAAAAAGAAATTAATGAAGACTTGGTTAACCTGTGATGCTAACAAAGAAAGAAGAAGAGATGACGAATGATGATCGAAAGAGATGACCAAGGATGATCGAAAAGGTGACCAAGGAGATCGAAAGCACCAGAGAGAAATTCGCACAGCATGTTGTGAGGAACAAGAGAGAGAAATTTTTAGGGTTTAGAAAATGAGGAGGGCATGCTTCGTCATTTTGAAATTTTTTGAGGACATAATTGTCCAAGCATTATTTAGGGAACAGATTCCCAAAAAGAAAATTTGAGAAGCTGGAAATCTGAGCTTCAAAACAAGATCTCCTGAGAGCTTTTACTTTTGTAAAAGCTAAAAAAAATTAAAAACCAAATACTCTTAAAAAATAAAAAAGATCTTTTTTCTAGTAGATAAGATAATAAAAGATCTTTTGGGCTGCACCCAAACAGGCCCTATATCTAAGAGGTTTTCATGTAGCAAGAGAGTGTTGTGTTTTTAAAGTGTATTAATCATAATAATTGGAGGGGAATGCATATACATTCTATTTCTGTGTGTACACAAGCACTTCTTGAGGTGAGTTTGTTTTGAAAAGGGGAATTGTGTTTTTTGTTTAATTTATCTGTTGCTGATCATGAGAGGCATGAGTTCTGGATTTTGGGTGTGATCAATGGTTGATAACTGCTAAATAATTGTATTTTGATAATAGAAAATAAGGAAAAATTGTCTTTAAAAATAATTATTTAGCAGTTATTTGCGCTTAAATATTAAAGAATTGATGTTTTGTTGAATTTTCGCTGCAGATATAAAAACTGGAGGTGTAACAAGCAAAAAGGACAGAAAAATTGAAGAAAAGAAGAAAATCTGAAGCAGGCCCAGTCCAATACGCGCGCTGAGCGCGCGTCACGCGCTAAGCCCATGATCCAACAGAAGCGCGCGCTAAGCCTGCAACACACGCACTAAGCCCGCGATCTAACAGAAGCGCGCGCTAAGCCTGCAACACGCGCGCTAAGCCCGCGATTTAACAGAAGCACGCGCTAAGCCTGCAACATGCGCGCTAAGCGCGCGATCTACATGCGCTGAGCGAGGGGGTGTCGCGCTGAGCGCGCCTACGAAGGCCCAAAGCCCATTTCAACAGCTATAAATAGAGAGTCAGTCCAAGGGACAGACACACCACGACAGAACCCCCTCTCCTAGGGGTTTCATTTATTCCCTTTCTTTCACCCCTTTCTCATTGTAAAGCCCTCAATGGCCATGAGTGGCTAAACCCTTAGTTAGGGTCTGGCAGGCCTAGAAGCCAATGTGATGTATGATGTACTCTTCACTATTTATCAATGCAATACCAGGTTTTTCTTTCCTATTTTCTTTTCTGTTTTTACCTTGCATACTCATCTTTATATTCTGTTAGGGGTTAGATGCTCGGGAGAGGGTAACTTCTAAATAAGATTTAAAGAAGATATGCATGCATTAGTTTTAGGGGTTAGACGCTCGGGAGAGGATAACTTTTAATAGAACGAGGAGAAAAAGATATCATAATAAAATCATTGCTAGGCATAGAGTGATTGCATTATGCCCATGCGTCAAAGCAAACATCTAGAATTAGAACTTCATGCATTTTATCTATTGAGTCTTTGCAAAGGCATTTGGGAGATAGATAGGTAAAATAGGCTTGTCATCGTGAGGCATCAGGGGCAAGTAAATGAATAGATGTGGGTGGGATAGAATCACCTGAATTGGTAAAGAAAAAATCATAAACTCATACATCCTAGGCAGGTT